>NW_007377542.1:277237-317770 GCF_000475195.1 Diaphorina citri | reverse complement strand
TAGACTAGTCCAAATTTCCTCACGCTATATCAATAGCGAAGGTTGAGTGCGAAGGGCATCTCACTCGGAAAATTTTGTCTAGCCAAAACCAGTTGGCCTCAAAGCAATCACTCTAAAGCTGATTGAGAGGCCAACGACAAACGCCGACCCCATCTGAACATGGGAAAAGGCGAAGAAGAAGAAGACGAAGACGAAGAAGAAAAAGAAGAAGATTTATTACGCCGCGCCGACCCTATTTAAGTAAATAAGGAATAGCCAAGAAGAAGATAATATTATTAGTGCTTATTTAAGAATACTTACTGATCAAACCCGATTCTCCAGCAGTAAACTACCAATGTTATTCTGGCCAAACTCTCAAATTCTGTTTACTTATCCAATTTACGTTGTTACCTATTCAGAAAGGTAGGTATAATGTATAATGCCATTGTTATGAGCAAATTTGTTATATGTATTTACATTATTAGTCATCAAGGGGAGGAGCTCACCTCTAAATAAGTTTAATTTAAGCTTAGGAGGTGCTGTTATTGTTTGTATTTTAATTGATTTCAATAAAGTTTTAATTCAAAATCAAATTAAATCATGTGCTTCCCCGTTTCTTCTCTCCACAGAGCAGTGACTCGGTGAGGAAGGCCCGCTCAATGCTCGAGTACAGTGAAGAGTCCCTGCAAGTACCACGCAATCTGGTGGGGAAAGTCATCGGCAAGAATGGACGCATCATTCAGGAGATAGTCGATAAGAGTGGCGTGGTACGCGTCAAAATCGAAGGAGATAATGAACCGCAGCCGACACTCCCGCGGGAAGAAGGCCAAGTACCGTTCATGGTTTTAACAAAAACAGTTTATCGATTAAAATGAAAAAGTTTTGACCGAAAAACTGACACGAGGTCAGCATTTTTTTTTTAAAGGTGGTTTTTTGGACATTTCTCGGAATCGAAGCCGAAGTTAGGAAAATGACCCACAGAACCTTGTTGGAAATGATGAGGTCTACCTACCCTGAGCCGTTGTCAGTTTTTTTCTGGCGCACCCTGTATAGGTCGACCAGGTTTGGATAAGTAATTCTATTGGAACAGGCAGACAGACGACGCCGAAGCGAATACAATAGCCCGTCCACTATACCTTTTTTTATTACTATTGTAATAGTAAAGGAAGGACGGACTAAAAGTAGATCTGAGATGCGAGTCGATGTGAGACTCTAACACATGCGTAATGTACTAGTACAGGGGTTTCCAACTTCAATGTGTATGTGGGCCACATTCTACATTGGGAGGTACGTCGCGGGCCACATATGTACATAGGGGAGCATTGTAGGAACCCTTGCCCCCCAACTTTTCAGAAATGCAGTCCGATCGAATTTTAAGCGCCGTGTGTTTCTACCCATAACGTTTCTCATTTCCGCAGGTTCCCGACATCAGACGCCCGAGAACATAGACGAGCGGTTGCCGCCCCGCCAAAGCTACGGTGGAGGTGGCAACAGTCGTGGTGGTGGAGGAGGTGGCTATCACTCCATGTCCAGAGGTGGAAGAGGAGGGGGGAGACGAGGAGACGGAAGGAGGGGAGGGGAAGAGAGGCGACGCATGACGGACGACGAAGGTACGCTGCTGGACAATGGAGATCGAGGTAAGTGAGTCGGTCAGTGAGTTATTCCGTCAGTCCGTGAGTCGGTCAGTGAGTTGTTCCGTCAGTCCGTGAGTTAGTGAGTCAGTCAGCCAGTCAAAGTGAGTTAGTGAGTCAGTCAGTGAGTTATTGAGTGATATAGTGGGTTAGTCAGTTGTTGAGTCAGTTAGGTAGTGAGTGAGTCAGTCAGTGAGTTATTAGTGAGTCAGTCAGTGAGTTATTGAGTGATATAGTGGGTTAGTCAGTTGTTGAGTCAGTTAGGTAGTGAGTGAGTCAGTCAGTGAGTCAGGCAGTAAGTGAGTGAGTCGGTGAGTCAATGAGTCAGTAAGTGAGTGAGTCTGTCAGTCGGTGAGTTAGTGATTCAGTCAGTTCGTGAGATATTGAGTGAGTGAGTGACTGGGCGAGTGATAGATAAGTGGTTGAGAGCTGAGAGAGTGAAATATTGGAAGCTTTGTCGCGTGACTACGCTTCCAATGCGCGAGAGTGATTGTGTAATTACAACATCATTAGCTTTATTTTTTACCAGGCAAAATATGCAACTCTCATTTCTATGATTTCCCTTACATTCGTTACCTACAGTCATATTTATCCATAAACAAAGTTTAGGCAACCTATTAAATTTCGTGGTTAAAAAACAACTTGAATTTTTAATTCGCGCAATCGCGCATAATGCAAGGATCTAAAAATCAAGTTTAAATTGACGCAATTTTTCCGCATAGATATGACTGTTCAATTTATTTATTTTATGTTGATAAATTTATTTTATCTCAAATAGGTACCACCTACCTAATGTTTTGTTTAAATATTTATTTGTAATGAAAAGCCATTGGTGACAAAGGAATGGTAAAATTACCTATTATTTTTCAAGTGGTGTGTTTATTGTAATTTGGATCGTCAAAACCTAAATATTTTTCATGAGTAACACGTTCATGTTTTTGACAAAGTAGGTAGTAGTGTGACATAAAGTTCAATTTAACCTAAATAAATTTAAATAAAAAGTTGTATTTCGATCGTCGATGATCAGTTTTTATTGCCCAAACACGTTTCGAATCCCTAGAGCTCCTCAATTCCAAAATTTCAGCAATTGTTGAAACCGAATTTTCGATTCGTTTTGTCAAAAAATTAAGGTAGCTTGAAATAAAAAGAAAAATGTTACATTAAACACACTACTAACCAAAACCACGAAATCTATACCCCCTTCCTCCCTCCTGCAGCAGAGTCGGTGTGTTCGAGTGTAGAAAGTAGCAGCGCCGCAGGCAATCGCCCCAGACGTCCTCGCCAGCGAAGGAGAAATAAAAATAGGACCCGTAGTGCCTCGCAGCCCACCAACCCTCCCGAGGGGGGTCCCGAGAATGGTGAGTCCCCATATGAGGGCCCTCTACCCTGCATCGTGCACTGGTGAACCGTGGAATGTGAACCTACTAACTTTACCCCCCGCGGGGGAGCCGTCCCATATTTGGTCCCCCTAGACGCGACGGGATGCCCTGTGGTCCAGTCTTTGGCGCTTCTGCTTTACTTTTTTTCTGAACTGATGTTTTGTACTCGATGAACTAACCAACTTTTGAGAGATTGAATGGGAGATGGGAGGAACAATAGAAATTAATGATTTTGGACGATAATTAAAAAAAAAAAACTCCAGCAGTAGTCTACTACTATTACTGTGGTCAAATTCTCAAATTATATTGAGAATAAAATTACATACCTCGGCTGGGATTGAACCCACACCCTCCTGTTTACCAGGCGACCGTCTTGACCACTACACCACCGAGGCAGGTAATAATTTTAAGTGAGAAGAAAGTAACCATTCGTTATGGTTAATGCCTCGGTTGGAATTTGAATCCATGTCTCGAGTTGACCACTCATTTAAAATCATGATGTAGCTGGCAGAGCGAATGGTTATTTCCTATTATTTACATACCTACGTATCGGCCTATCAACTAAGGGGACTCCCATCTGCTGAATTTCTTTTGTGGCTTTATTCGAGACCGGGGGCTCAAAAACTCAAAATATTTTTCTTTCAATCAAAGCGAATCCAAATGTTCAACGGAGGAAAAGTAAAAACATAAAAAAAACTAAAAAAGGCCACTTTCGATTTTTTCACGTGTCCTTCTATTGACATCTTTTACATATTGTTTCAATGTCTCAGGTTTTTCTTCAATAAAATTATTAACTTCTTTTTTCTTCGGCTTTTCCCGTGTACTGACAGGGTCGGCGTTCTTCGTCAGCCTCTCGATCAGCCCTAAAAGGGTGATTGGTTTAGACTGACATTTGGTTTTGGCTACAAATTTTACGAGTGGACGCCCTTCGCTCTCAACCTTTGCTATTTCTTTAGCAAGGGAAATACAGGCTGGTATACTCCCTGTTTACGTCCCCCAGCCATACTACTTTTTTCAAGTATTAATTCCATCAATTATTTTTTCCCCCGCAGGACGAGACCGGGGCCTATTTCACCAACGACTTTCGAGTCACAGGCATGTATTTCTCGCTCAGAAAATATATTGTACTGTTCGTGAAATAGACCCCAGTTTTTTTATGATAATTGTTGACCCATCAATAACTTTGATTTAGCTGATTTTTTTTAGTTTGAAATTTTAAGGGTCGACTTGGTTTGCAGACTTGTGTGCATGTCCTACTCATTAATCTTATTGGTAGATCTCGGATTAAAAATAATAAAAAAAGTCTGATATATTCATACTAACCTACGAGGCTCAAACGATCCAGCACTTTCACCGATCAAAGTAGTTGATTTTCCTCTAAACACTCCATTGTGATTGGTTGGAAAAATTATAGCATCAAATTTTTCTTATTACCTATTTTTTTATCCAAGGCCAGCCACTCACTATCAGGTATACCTGATCAGGCTTACCTGTCAAGTCTACCTTTTGGTGTGTGGCTGGCCTAAGAAAAGACGTCTATTTTTTTTCGACGGATATAAATTTAATTTAATAATTAATCTGAGGTCTACCAACTAGTAATACATTTCCTCCCCTCGTATTGCATGCTTACAGGTGCCGGTTGCAATTATTATCCGTGTCATTTTTCTTTTATCTACTGATTTTCTTTTATCTACTGATTTGTAAAATGAAATCCCTCTGTGATTGTAAAATGAAATGAAAAAGATACCTAAGTATGAATATAAATATAACATTTGAGATGAAATGATCTTTGAAGATGGTAGAAATATGGCATTGAGTTGAAATTGAAATGATGGCGAAAATGGTAGAATATAACTTTGAAGATGGTCAACTGACAATTGAGGTGAAATGATCTTTGAAGATGGTAGAAATATGGCATTGAGTTGAAATTGAAATGATGGCGAAAATGGTAGAATATAACTTTGAAATTATTATCCGTGTCATTTTTCTTTTATCTACTGATTTGTAAAATGAAATCCCTCTGTGATTGTAAAATGAAATGAAAAAGATACCTATGAAAATAAATATAACATTTGAGGTGAAATGATCTTTGAAGATGGTAGAAATATGGCATTGAGTTGAAATTGAAATGATGACGAAAATGGTAGAATATAACTTTGAAGATGGTGAACTGACAATTAGTTGAAATGATTTTGTCAAAATGGTACATTGAAGATGGTGAATTTTAATTTTACCTATGTACATTATACTTCAGTTTTATTTTATGTTTTATCATTTTTTGCACTTAAAAGAAAGCAATAAATAATAATAATAAATAAAAACTAAAGAAAATGTCCTATTGTTTAATCAACACTAATTCCCCGAAGAAAAAACAATTGTCAAATGCTTTGGAACTTCTACTCGTATCAAATGACATGCATTGTCCTCTGATGAGAAATAAATTCTTTTCATCCCCCCCAGAGGACTTTAAAACTGTATTTCCCATTTTATTCACTATCTTGCATTCAAGAAAACAAGTTCCCATTTTTAACTGATGTCTTGTTCCACTTACAGGCACGTTTGTAGCGTACAATACCTGGGACACTAACACCACCTCCAATCAGGAACCCCCGTCACAGCACACCGACAGTCGCAACTCCTGGATCGACAACAACGGATGGGGCGGAGGCAGTGCCCCCCAGGAAAACCAGTCCCGTGGGGGTGGCCGCTCCCAGAGGCCCCCGTCTTCGAAACCCGTGAGGAAACCCCCGAACTCCGCCCCTGGGCTGAACCACGAGAAGAAGGACGCGCCCCTGCTTAATGGATCGGGGGTGTAGGCGGCACCTGGTCCCATCTTACCCTACACCACTGGTGCGTTAACCCCTTTTGTATTATAGTTTGACGTTTCGAAAGAGTGAACCCGAAGGAGATTTCTCCGTTGTGTTTGTACGCCATTTCTCCTCTGTCAGGGGGGGGGTGCTCCGTAGAGTTTACAGCAGTTGCTTGGTGCTCCGCGGCCAAAAAAAGTTTGAGAACCACTGCCTTAAAGCATGGCTGTTCATGTCACACATCCATTTAGTGGTCTTGCTCGGCGTAGTTAACAAAAACGAACCGGAAAATAGCCTATAATAACCTTCACGGGAAGTTTGAGAACCACTGCCTTAAAGCATGGCTGTTCATGTCACACATCCATTTAGTGGTCTTGCTCGGCGTAGTTAACAAAAACGAACTGGAAAATAGCCTATAACCTTCACGGTGGCACCTGGTCCCATCTTACCCTACACCACTGGTGCGTTAACCCCTTTTGTATTATAGTTTGACGTTTCGAAAGAGTGAACCCGAAGGGGATTTCTCCGTTGTGTTTGTACGCCATTTTTCCTCTGTCACATTTATGTACAAATCGGTATCCTCTGGAAAATGACGCTATGTAGTGGCCTATAGATTTTGTATGGGAGTTACGCCCTTTAGCTTGGGCGTTACAAAACGGAACACTCTTTCCCTTTAGCTTCTCACGACTCTGCCACTTTGAAAAATTCCTTCCCTAAATTTTCATCAGAAATTAGAACTTTAACCATGTTCATCTGTTGGGCTATAACCACTCTGTTCTTTTCGCCATTACGAAAATTTGTCTTTCACTGATTTTGACGTGTGGTTAAATTTATAGAACACTCTTTCCCTTTAGCTTCTCACGACTCTGCCACTTTGAAAAATTCCTTCCCTAAATTTTCATCAGAAATTAGAACTTTAACCAAGTTCATCTGTTGGGCTATACGTCTTTCACTGATTTTGATGTGTGGTTAAATTTCTAAATTGTATATTCTTTCTTTTCTTCTAAATTTAGGCGAGTTATGTTGGATTTCACCAATATTTATTCAGTCATTAGAACTCCTGTTAAGCTAACAGCCAGTTAAGTTCCATTTAATTTGTATTGACTGAACAGGGCTGTTAAGCTAACGGGCTGTTTAAGGCTGGAAAGAAAGTTGATGAAATCCACCATTAAGCTCCCATTTTCACCTGTCAATCTATCAAAGTATTGGTACGTGACATTGTTCACTCTTTTGAAACTCAAACTATACGGATTTTCGATTAGCTTCACCCAAGTGGAACAAGGCTAACCAAGTTTCTCGGAGAACGTACCAAGAACGTCCCGAGAAAGGTTAGACTCGTTCCACTTGGGTGAAGCTAGAGAAAAATGTCTTCTACATGTTGTATCTTTCTGTCGTGGGCTGTTGAGGTGGAAAACGTACCTTCGTGGGTTCAATCCCAGCCGAGGTATGGAATTTTATCCTCATATAATTTGAGAATTTGACCACAATAATAGTAGTAGCCTACTGCTGGAGTAAAGGGACTTTTCAGTCCTATGCGAGCAGTATAAATAAGCACTATTATTATTATTGAGCACTATTATTTGCACTTCTGTGTAGAATGTGTAGACACATGTGGATAGAAAAGTGCATTCATTGCATAATCAAATAGAACGGTGGGAACACAAGTTTGGTTTTTTTTTACTCTCTTATTTTGTCTTTTCTTTCTCTTTTTTTCCAAATTCTGTCCTTTATTTTTTACTTTTTTCGTTTAAACCCATCAGTCATCGACGTTTAGTTGGAGTGTCTTTTTTCTTGAAAAATAATACTAAAAACCTCTCCAAAGGAGTCGGTTGTAACATTATTTTCGAATATTTCCCATTCATATTTTGATAGATCTTTATTTCCTTTTTACCTTCCTCTCTGCTTTTATACCGTCCAAAACTAGATCTGCATAACTCTTTTTTCCAAATGATACCCTAAACAAAATTTACCTTGTGAAGGTCATGCAAAAGAGGTCTTTATATTGCAACATATATGTTTAAAAAAAAAGCTTGGAATCATTTTCGAACATGTAAACCACTCTCTTCACTTCACTTGACGAATTAACCATGTTTGTGTAAAGTACAAGTTACATCAATTTCGGCTCCCCTTACACAGTCACACATTTTGTCCATATTGAACGTGTCCTGTAGATTTTTTCCCTGGACAAAATGTTTGACTGTGTAAGGAGACCCCGTAAGCCCCGTTTACACTAGCGAATAATGCAATCACGTTCGGTTAAACTCACCAAGCATTTTTAATAGCGCTGTGAATTTTTCGTCCGAAAATGTTCGGTCCTGATGTAAACGGAGCGTGTTAAAGTCTACCTAGACTAGTATTTCACAAATTTCACATTTTAGTATTTTGATATTTTTTGGTTTTTATTTAACGTCAAAATTTATGTAATAACAAGATCTTTTGTGCGCATTCTGGATTTTTCTGTCGTCTGATTGATGAAAAAAGTCGATTTTGATTCTATAAAAAGAGTCGATTTTGATAGATACTACACTAGATAAAGAATTGAACGCAATCCTGAGATAATTCGACTTGCTAACCAAAGAGCATTCAGGGAGAACCGTGTGGAAGATTTGTCTACAAATTCTACATCTTGAAAAGTCTGAAGATTTTAGAAGAAGAGTAGATTGTAGACGAATCTTTTTCACGGTTCTGTCCGCTTGTGGTCTCTTGTGGGCAAATTAAAAACTTTTAGATACTAAAATAATAATTATACAAAAAAAAAAAAATAATAATAATAAAAAAATATTCATACTCAGCACCTTTTTATTGGTCAGACCACAGAAAGTCGCGCCTACTGACTACTGGAACCATTTTTGTTGCGCTACCATCCTCAAGAGACATCGAAACTCCCAACAGCTACTTATTTATTCAAATAATTCTGTCTCGTAACACATTGCCGTTTTGGATCTGATTTACACTAATCCGATGTATCGGTGACGATATTTTTTTTTCTTTTTTTTATTAGCCATTCGGAATGGAGTAATTTCCCTCTACCTTCGAAATTACTCTCTGATTGGTTATTTATCACATTTTTTCTTGTGAAATCTGAATCGGATATCCACGATTTTCCTTCTGAAGGCATTTATCTAATTCCAGTACAGGATTCTTGCAATATTAATCTAGAGTTATCTGTGAACTTAATTCCGATTCCACAATAAAAATAAGATATGAAATGTCTTTGTTGATAAATTGGACCAGTGTGAATAGGATTTTAAAAATGGCGTGGGCAAATTAAAAACTTTTAGATACTAAAATAATAATTATACAAAAAAAAAAAAATAATAATAATAAAAAAATATTCATACTCAGCACCTTTTTATTGGTCAGACCACAGAAAGTCGCGCCTACTGACTACTGGAACCATTTTTGTTGCGCTACCATCCTCAAGAGACATCGAAACTCCCAACAGCTACTTATTTATTCAAATAATTCTGTCTCGTAACACATTGCCGTTTTGGATCACAATAATAGTAGTAGCCTACTGCTGGAGTAAAGGGACTTTTCAGTCCTATGCGAGCAGTATAAATAAGCACTATTATTATTATTGAGCACTATTATTTGCACTTCTGTGTAGAATGTGTAGACACATGTGGATAGAAAAGTGCATTCATTGCATAATCAAATAGAACGGTGGGAACACAAGTTTGGTTTTTTTTTACTCTCTTATTTTGTCTTTTCTTTCTCTTTTTTTCCAAATTCTGTCCTTTATTTTTTACTTTTTTCGTTTAAACCCATCAGTCATCGACGTTTAGTTGGAGTGTCTTTTTTCTTGAAAAATAATACTAAAAACCTCTCCAAAGGAGTCGGTTGTAACATTATTTTCGAATATTTCCCATTCATATTTTGATAGATCTTTATTTCCTTTTTACCTTCCTCTCTGCTTTTATACCGTCCAAAACTAGATCTGCATAACTCTTTTTTCCAAATGATACCCTAAACAAAATTTACCTTGTGAAGGTCATGCAAAAGAGGTCTTTATATTGCAACATATATGTTTAAAAAAAAAGCTTGGAATCATTTTCGAACATGTAAACCACTCTCTTCACTTCACTTGACGAATTAACCATGTTTGTGTAAAGTACAAGTTACATCAATTTCGGCTCCCCTTACACAGTCACACATTTTGTCCATATTGAACGTGTCCTGTAGATTTTTTCCCTGGACAAAATGTTTGACTGTGTAAGGAGACCCCGTAAGCCCCGTTTACACTAGCGAATAATGCAATCACGTTCGGTTTGTGTAAAGTACAAGTTACATCAATTTCGGCTCCCCTTACACAGTCACACATTTTGTCCATATTGAACGTGTCCTGTAGATTTTTTTTCCCTGGACAAAATAAGACTGTGTAAGGAGACCCCGTAAGCCCCGTTTACACTAGCGAATAATGCAATCACGTTCGGTTAAACTCACCAAGCATTTTTAATAGCGCTGTGAATTTTTCGTCCGAAAATGTTCGGTCCTGATGTAAACGGAGCGTGTTAAAGTCTACCTAGACTAGTATTTCACAAATTTCACATTTTAGTATTTTGATATTTTTTGGTTTTTATTTAACGTCAAAATTTATGTAATAACAAGATCTTTTGTGCGCATTCTGGATTTTTCTGTCGTCTGATTGATGAAAAAAGTCGATTTTGATTCTATAAAAAGAGTCGATTTTGATAGATACTACACTAGATAAAGAATTGAACGCAATCCTGAGATAATTCGACTTGCTAACCAAAGAGCATTCAGGGAGAACCGTGTGGAAGATTTGTCTACAAATTCTACATCTTGAAAAGTCTGAAGATTTTAGAAGAAGAGTAGATTGTAGACGAATCTTTTTCACGGTTCTGTCCGCTTGTGGTCTCTTGTGGGCAAATTAAAAACTTTTAGATACTAAAATAATAATTATACAAAAAAAAAAAAATATTCATACTCAGCACCTTTTTATTGGTCAGACCACAGAAAGTCGCGCCTACTGACTACTTGAAACATTTTTGTTGCGCTACCATCCTCAAGAGACATCGAAATTCCCAACAGCTACTTATTTTTTCAAATAATTCTGTCTCGTAACATATTGCCGTTTTGGATCTGATTTACACTAATCCGATGTATCGGTGACGATATTTTTTTTTCTTTTTTTTATTAGCCATTCGGAATGGAGTAATTTCCCTCTACCTTCGAAATTACTCTCTGATTGGTTATTTATCACATTTTTTCTTGTGAAATCTGAATCGGATATCCACGATTTTCCTTCTGAAGTATTTATCTGATTCCAGTACAGGATTCTTGCAATATTAATCTGGAGTTATCTGTGAACTTAATTCCGATTTCACAATAAAAATGAGATATGAAATGTCTTTGTTGATAAATTGGACTAGTGTGAATAGGATTTTGAAAATGGCTTTCGAAACAAACTCAGTCTCATGTTGCCAATTCTACCATTCAGACAGTCGGCAACCTTGTGACTTACCCCATATTTTTGTTTGGGGCATTATCACCTCAGCCCCCTAGCAGTGCTTTCAGTGATGACATCCAACTGATTAGTGTATAAAACAAAAAATACTTTTTTTATATTAATTATTTTTTTTCTAAAATCAAGCAAGTGTCTTGTTAAAAGCTTTTTCATATCTGCAGGTTCAGATTGATGGTCGTGACTACAATCTCGAGTTTTAATATTCGTTTTAGTTAAACCGATTTTTAATTGGGCTAAAATTTAACCCGAAGCTTGAGAAATCAAATAATCAGATTGCCTCATCCAGTCGGTTTAACTTAAGCTGAGTTTAAAATTAAGGACGTAAAAAAACCAAATGAAGAATCGTTAGTGTTATTTACAAAATGCACAGAAAACGAGGAAAACTTTCGAAGATATTTCGGTGACGTCAGAACATACCTCTTCACGTGTTACACTACACGTCATGTTTTTAAATTGTCATTTGAATAAAATCAACTGGTAGGCAATGGGGGAAAATTGTCTCGCCAGACGACAAATACTTCAGTTATTTTCTGCAAAAACTTTCAAAAAATCCCTCTTTTCAAAATTACTTCGAAAGAAAAGATATTTATCTTAGGGAGGACGAGAAACTAATAAAATATTCGGAAAAACCATCAACAAACCTCTTTTCTGTGCATTAAGGGGGAAGAGAGGAAAAATCCATAAGAAACTTCTGTCAGATTTATCATCGTAGGAAATTAATGTTAAAATAAAGACGATAGAAACTGAAGGATAGATGTGAAAAAAGAGGTGTAACAACTCAATGATCTAAAAATTATAAAAAAGAAGAAAAAGTGTTAATAAGAAAGAAAAGATAAATTAAAAAGAAAGTAAAAATTGGTTAATGTAGAAGAAATTACAACTTTTCCGGACATTGGTATGCAAGAACTTTCCAATAATAAAATTATAAAAAAGAAGAAAAAGTGTTAATAAGAAAGAAAAGATAAATTAAAAAGAAAGTAAAAATTGGTTAATGTAGAAGAAATTAAAACTTTTCCGGACATTGGTATGCAAGAACATTACAATAAATCGATTTGAACATGGCTGCATTGATTTGAAACTTTTGCAGCAAAATGCCCGGATCAGTGTTCAAAAATTGATTTATCAAACAGGTGTTAATTTTCAGAGTCTTAAAAAATGAGTTTTTTTTGTGATCAAAATGACATTTTTACTGAGCCAGCCAAGTGAGTTATATTGAACTTAGAAGTGACTCGTCAATTTTAGTTGCTTGGCGCTCTCACTATCAAATTCAAGTTTTACAGAATCAATAATCACTCAAAATATTGAGAGTCTAAATATTTTGATTGCTGAGTGAAAATAAACCAATGAACTTAGACAGGAATGAGTCCAAGTTGGAAAAAAAACTTATTGAGCGTGTTGTAAAAAAGTAGAATTTCCTGCAAGTTCACAATCTCAATGGTGATAATGCTACGATGTGATAAAAAGGGGGTTGTTGCACAACGGTAAACAAGGGGTTTGAAAGTGACCTCTACTCACTTTTTCTTCTTTTTTATAATTTTTAGATCATTGAGTTGTTACACCTCTTTTTTCACATCTATCCTTCAGTTTCTATCGTCTTTATTTTAACATTAATTTCCTACGATGATAAATCTGACAGAAGTTTCTTATGGATTTTTCCTCTCTTCCCCCTTAATGCACAGAAAAGAGGTTTGTTGATGGTTTTTCCGAATATTTTATTAGTTTCTCGTCCTCCCTAAGATAAATATCTTTTCTTTCGAAGTAATTTTGAAAAGAGGGATTTTTTGAAAGTTTTTGCAGAAAATAACTGAAGTATTTGTCGTCTGGCGAGACAATTTTCCCCCATTGCCTACCAGTTGATTTTATTCAAATGACAATTTAAAAACATGACGTGTAGTGTAACACGTGAAGAGGTATGTTCTGACGTCACCGAAATATCTTCGAAAGTTTTCCTCGTTTTCTGTGCATTTTGTAAATAACACTAACGATTCTTCATTTGGTTTTTTTACGTCCTTCGACAGAGAAATCCCCAAGCCTTTCGCTTTTTGACCCCGTCAAGGACTAACATTATTTTCGTTTTTCAATTTACTTAGTCTACTACACACTAATTATTCGTATCTTAGTTATCCTAGTAACAGCCTGGGTTCCCAGAATGTCCCGTTTTTTTTTTTTTTTTAGGTGTCATCCAACGGGAATTTTTTGACGTACCCGAATTAGTTGTCATTCCTCGTACGATTTTTATCAAGCATTTAAGAAAATGGCCTAACGGTCAATTCTTGACATTAGCTAACAACTATTACATCCAATTCCGGAAGATTTAATCCTTCCAAGAAGCTGCGTTTTCCTACTTTCGGCATACACTTTTTGAAACTATATTTCGAAATTTTCTCTTGCGGTCGTTTTGTTAGATAGGAACAACACTTAATGGAAAATTTCTCCTACTTTGTTGGCAGTTGATATTTGGAGGCTTATTTATTATTTGCTTGATAAAAAAATGAGGAATCACAGATTTGTTGGAGGAGTCGGTTTAACGTAGAGAAAAATCGAACCTCGTAGTCTAGAAAAGGTAGTTTGGTTTTTTAGATTCCCGGAAATTTCATGTGCTTGGAAAACGATGAAAATAGTTGTTTAATTGTTTGTAAATGAATTTATTCAAGCTCAGTTTTACAGTGGCTAGTGCTGCAAAGAAATGGGCTAAAAAACCGACCCTCCTCTGCGAAACCCACTTTTTCCAACGTCAGGATTTTGGCGAAATCTTTGAAATCCCCTGAAACGTTTTTACTATGGACCTCCCAAACATAGATCTTTTGGGTCCTTTTATACCACGCTGTGTTGAAAATTCAAAACACAAGTGAATTTTGAATAGTTTTGTAAGCATGAATCAGCGTTGATGAGATTGATCAGTACTAATCACAGTTTTCTTCAGAAAAAAAGAAGAAAAACGCACTACTAAATTAAATGGAAAATTTCTTTAAATCTGAATCTAATTCAGAAAAAAATGGAAAAAAAATCGGATTTTTTTTTTTTTTTCTTCTGGTTTTGTTTTGAGCCCCACATAAAGTCATTAAACTATTCAGAGCCTTTAGACCCAATGCAAGCTTGGTAAGGTGATTCATGCTTAACAGATTTGTAGCCACACCAAAGATACCGAAACTGAAGTTCATTAAATGGAAAATCCTTTAACACCTGAAAAGATGCGTCTATTATGTCGATCTTGAAAATCCAATTGCAGGATTTTCAAGGAATAAATAGAAAGTAAAAAACGCATTTCAGTCTTTATTGATCGACGAACTTAGATGTACTGTACCAGAATACAAAGTCTGTGACTTTGCGCTTGTCCATCGGTTTGGAGCTTGACTCCTAATCTAGAGGTCATGGGTTCAGACCCGCGTTTAGTTCGGCTTTACATTTGTTTCGTTTTGGTCGGTGATGGCTTCAATTGAAAATTTTTACTGTACATTAAGAGAGTCAAAGAAACTCGACATTTTGATTTTTTTAAGATTGATTCATGCTTAACAGATTTGTAGCCACACCAAAGATACCGAAACTGAAGTTCATTAAATGGAAAATCCTTTAACACCTGAAAAGATACGTCTATTATGTCGATCTTGAAAATCCAATCGCAGGATTTTCAAGGAATAAATAGAAAGTAAAAAACGCATTTCAGTCTATATTGATCGACGAACTTAGATGTATTGTACCAGAATACAAAGTCCGTGACTTTGGCAGTGAGTGAGTGAGAGAGAGAGTGAGAGGGAGAGAGAGTAAGAGGGAGAGAGAGAGAGAGGGAGGGAGAGGGAAAGAGAGAGAGAGAGAGGGAAAGAGAGAGAGAGAGTGAGAGAGAGAAAAAAATTACCTTAAAATGCGAAAATTCGAACTAAGATAACTAATAAAAAACCTACCGAATTCAGGATTCGAGCCTGGTCCTCTGAGTTGATAGTAATACTAGAACCTCTTTCTCCACGACCTTGATCGTAACATTGACATACGTCCAGTGACCGTCAAATACCCGAAGTCAATCGTGACCATCGTCCAGAATCGACTGATAACGCCTCAGAGGTCAATACTACTATTAAACTGGTTTGATCTGGGTTGTTTATTTTTAGGTAAAAAAGTAGTTAAAAATAAAATTAATATTTTACTTGGAAAAAAAACTACATCCAGGTACCTACCTCTTATTTTTTAACAGTGCCTCATTTATGTAACCAACTTGACCGCAAAAGATGTAACTTGTTACTTCTTCAGTTATTAAGTTATTATCGAGGTAGGACACAAAGTTAGCCATATGATTCTCTGGTACCTATGACGTTTAATGGCTTTTTAACTCTTTTGTTTTTTATGGTTGCGGTTTTCAAGTTGGCCTCGGACTCGGACGTTAATGGTGGCTCATAATTAATATTGGGTCAGGATCAGCCATTTAACCTTCCAGTCCAGTGGAATGTAGTTTTTATCACCCTTGGACAGAATATGGCGTTTTTTGTATGTTTTGGTAGCACATTCGCGTAAACTTGACTTTGACATTCTTCGTAGGTATTTTTACGTAACCCATTTCGTTGGAAATTGAATTCCAAACACTTTGAGGTGTACATTCCACCTTTTTCTTCGCCTGATTTGAGACTTCAGTATCCTAAGATTCACTTGATTTTGCCGAATTTGATTTCGCTTTCGACTCTATGAATGTAGTGGAAGTATTGCAGTCACTTTTGTAAGTTATTGTTATTCTTTGAAAGCTCATATAATCACTTTGGAAGTTGTGAAATCATTTTTGGAACTTCATTTTATTTTTGCTTTTTTTACGAGAATACTCCGCGTCTTAGTGGTCAAGTCAAGCTCATAATTTTATGTTCAATAATAGATAAAAAGCCAACACAAACTAACTATCTCTCCTTTCTAAATTTTAACAAGTCTGACGAAAAAATCTTCCTGGACTTGCGATAAATTATCCGAACAACACAGATCGAAAATCTTTTTGGACACGGACAAAAAATATGTGAAAAAAACTTTGAGCTTCTTAGCTCATTGCTGCTCAGTACGCTTATTATGTAAAAGTTTCTAAATACTAGAGTGTCCGTCTGAATGGAGAACCAAGGGAAATGTGAAGCTGCTTGAAACTGCTTCTGGGAATTTTAGGAAAAGACTAAAGTATTCTTTGTGCACCATATGAACAGTATTTTTTGAGTGAAGATTTTAGTCCAAATAGTATTCGACGAATACTTTTACACATTCTGAGGAATTATTCTAAAGAATTGACAATAGTTTCAGCAGTAATTGTCACATTGACTTCTTGATATCTCCGTTGAGGCGGCCCTTATGTTTGTAAATTAATTATTAGTTTTAGTTTGATTTTTCAATAAATTTTTGTACAAAATAAGCTCGCTTGTATTTTTCATTTTCCTCGAAGTGTAGGGAATTCTCCAGATGGGGCCTCGAAAATTTCCCGGGAAGATGGGTTCGACTCCCATCTTTGTGGCTAGTTTTTTTTATTATTATTATTTCAATTTATTATGGCGCTCGCCTGGTAAACAGGCGTAGTGGTCAAGGCGCTCGCCTGGTAAACGTGGTGTAGTTTAGGGTTGGGGTATTTTTTTTTTTTTTTTTTTTTTTTTTTTTTTTGAAAGAGGTTCGATAGAGGGAACTGTAACTGCTAAGGTCTTATTTTCCCGAAATCGAAAAGATGACGGGAAAGGAGAAATCCAGCCGTTCCGAGAACGAGCTTCATCTGTTTAGAATAAAGTTCGCCCCGGGCAGGGAATTAATCCGCGACCTTAGGAAGTGCTTCCCTCCAATTTCATTAGGCTAGCTTACAATTTTCGGCGATAGCAATAAAACAATTTGTAATCAAGCCAGCGTCTAGCGTGTTTAGAAAGCAATTTTCCAAACTTTGCACACTTCACATGTCGCAAATTTTTTTGACTTCATTGCAACTGTGTTAAAAACAAATAAATAAAAAATAAAACAAATAAATGAAAAAAATAATAATAATAAATCTAAAAAATTAAATGAAGGAATGGAAATTCTTATAGGACACATTACAAGCACTGGTCACACCCCCCTCTGCAGAAGTAAACGTACCCAATTCTTTGGCAGGAGCTCGAACGCAAAATAAAAGACATTAATTTTATACCTTTGTAGGTACATAAGTACGTATTTGAAATTAATAACAAATAAAATATATGAATTTCCTTTGAAAGATAATATTTATAAATGCAGGAGCTCGAACGCAAAATAAAAGACATTAATTTTATACCTTTGTAGGTACATAAGTACGTATTTGAAATTAATAACAAATAAAATGTATATATTTATAAACGCGAAATGGAAGAAGTTTACATAGTAAACTTTTGAAGATTTCAATGGCTTGTCTTTGTCAAATCTTTGTCATCCTTTTGTTTGTCATGTAACTAACTTTGCGGACCAGAATTTCGGCGTTAATGACCTCTGGAAATGTCCGCGGTTTTCTTTTATCTTGCGTTCCGAACAGTTTCCCCCCTCAGAAAGGTACTTGCCTGCAATATTGATTTACAAATGATGATTTTGAATCTTTGCTATTCTTTCATACGTAGCAATTTACGTTTTTAGGTACTTGCCTGCAATATTGATTTACAAATGATGATTTTGAATCTTTGCTATTCTTTCATACGTAGCAATTTACGTTTTTAAAAAAAATCTGAACTAAATGAACACTCCTTTTCATTTGATTCTGCACAATCTTTCTATTTTCCGACTCGGTTGGAGTGTCTCTTGAAAGGTACTGAGTTCGAATCCCGTCTTTAGAAGAATATAGTGGGCTCCCGTCTTTTCAGTCGTTAGCATACCTAAATGTAAATGTGGTAGTTAGCGCGGTGGATTTTGGATCTGGAGGTTGGTGGTTCTACTCCAAGTCATAAAATTGAGCGCGGTTCATTAATTGGGAAACGATATTTGTGGTGAGCAATGGTGCTTCTTGATACGTACAATAATTTGAAATAAATTCAGTGTTCATTCGAAAAATTATTCCCTTGAATTTTTACCTTCAACTAAGATTGAAAAGTCCCGAATGAA
Source organism: Diaphorina citri (assembly GCF_000475195.1). NCBI lineage: Eukaryota > Metazoa > Arthropoda > Insecta > Hemiptera > Psyllidae > Diaphorina > Diaphorina citri. The sequence continues at coordinate 299,445 of NW_007377542.1, read as the reverse complement.
AAATACCCTACAAAAACTTGTAACCATACAAAAGGGACTCGACATATCAAAAGTAAAGAGTACCTTCCACATTGAAAGATTGTGCACTATTGGAAAATGAAGACCCCTCACTTATCGTAACAGTTGGATATGAGATTTTAGGCTGTGTCCACACAGTCGACGTCGTCGGTCGACTAGGTGGCTCCCGTCTTTTCAGTCGTTAGCATACCTAAATGTAAATGTGGTAGTTAGCGCGGTGGATTTTGGATCTGGAGGTTGGTGGTTCTACGTTCTACTCCAAGTCATAAAATTGAGCGCGGTTCATTATTTGGGAAACGATATTTGTGGTGAGCAATGGTGCTTGATACCTACAATAATTTGAAATAAATTCAGTGTTCATTCGAAAAATTATTCCCTTAAATTTTTACCTTCAACTAAGATTGAAAAGTCCCGATTGAAAAATACCCTACAAAAACTTATAACCATACATAAGGGACTACCGATTTGACGTATCAAAAGTAAAGAGTACCTTCCGCATTGAAAGATTGTGCACTATTGGAAAATGAAGACCCCCCACTTATCGTAATCGTTGGATATGAGATTTTAAGCTGTGTCCACACAGTCGACGCCGTCGGTCGACTAGGTAAATCCATGTTGTCAAGGCATTGTACGGTTTCATTCGACATCGATCGACGGCGCCGAATATATGTGGACACTGCTTTAGGACAGAGGGTTGGCCAAAAAGTCGGCCACCTCCGGCCAAAATCTCGAGTCCAAAATGTTGCGGTTGTGGGTGAAATCGAGCTATAAATTCATGCATGATTAAGTGTATTTGACGTATTAACTTATTTGGAATGATCAGGGACAAAACACCTCATTCTACATGGCGTGTAATAAAGTATACGAAACTGTAAGGTCTTGCCTTGTACTAGACGATGGATAATATTGAAGCAATTCGCCTTTTTTGATGGATATAGCAACTACAATTATCATTCTTATGTCTTGTACACACCAGCAACATTTTCAGGAGAAACATTGGTTCTCAACAATCCAGAAATGTTTTTGCACCAGTCCAGCAACTGTTTTACTCTCCAGACTTGCTTTGAAACATCTTCTTGGCTTTTAGTATGTAATGGTTTTATCTTGAAAGTTGCCCAATATTCGAAACATTTGTTTTGTTACATTTGCACAACTCATCCTGAGAGTCCTTTTTCATCGAAGCCGAAGGTTGAACAGCTACTAAGGAAAAATGTCAATATTTTTTATCCATTCAACTGTTGATTCTTTTTTTTTTTTAAAAAAAAAAGAGGTTTGACAGAGGGAACTGCAACTGCTATGGTCTCATCGTCCCGAAATCGAAGAGAGAAGGAAGACAGGACAGGAGAAAGCCAGCCGTTCCGAAAACGAAAATTATACCATCAGGATAAAATCCGCCCCGGGCGGGAATCGAACCCGTGGCCTAGCGCTTACAAGGCAGACGCACTACCAACTAAGCTAACTAGGCTGGCAATTGTTGATTCTTAAATTCAATATTCAGAGTTCGTTCAATATTTTTTCTGACCAGTAATGGCTTTAATTCAATAATTTGAGACCAATTGACTGTCAAAAGAGAGCTTTATAATATAATTTATAATTGACAATTACGCATTTTATTACAATAAAACATCTTGCTTCAATATTATCCGACCGTGTAAGACAGGCCTATGTGTTTGTCTGCATACACTTGACCTACAGGTTAACATTGACACCAGGAGATGATACTTTATGCCTTCATGTTATGTCATTTCTACTATTATTGAACATAAAATCTCAAGTGAAAGTGGGACTGAACTTGACTTGATTACGTGATGTGTTACGTTGTAATGATTATGCTACCAGAACAATTTTGTATTGGGCGTTACATAGGGTATCTTTACTTCTGTTACTTACTTCCTTGTGGGCAGTTCAATAGTCCTAAACAATAAGGGACGCCACAAAAGGCCGTGTAAGACAGGCCTATGTGTTTGTCTGCATACACTTGACCTACAGGTTAACATTGACACCAGGAGATGATACTTTATGCCTTCATTCATGTCATTTCTACTATTATTGAACATAAAATCTCAAGTGAAAGTGGGAATGAACTTGACTTGATTACGTGATGTGTTAGTTACGTTGTAATGATTATGCTACCAGAACAATTTTTATTAGGCGTGTTACATAGGGTATCTTTACTTCTGTTACTTACTTCATTGTGGCCAGTTCAATAGTCCTAAACAATAAGGGACGCCACAAAAGGGATCAAGTACTGCCTTAAAATAATTAATCCCTTTATTTTGGGTAGGGATTCTTTTAAATCACATTTTTCGTACTCGCAAAAGGTTGTTCAACTCCCTTTGAAGACTGATAATTTTAAGGTTTTTAATTCGAGAAGACTGTTTAATTTCTATTCCCGAGACTGGTGGTAGGTAATGTAAAGGGAGTTTTTCAGCTTTTTTTTCCCTTGAAATTTCTATCCGCCAAGCGTTTGTGAATTTTCAATCGTGTAAAATAGGCATCCCCTTTGAAGATGTAGTTCCCAAATAAATACACAAAAATAAATAAATCTTTATTTCTTACTACATCTCAGATCAGAAGCTAAAAGTCCAAAAATTAATAATAGTAGTAGCCTACTGCTGGAGTAAAGGGACTTTTCAGTCCTATGCGAGCAGTATAAATAAGCACTATTACTATTATTATTATATTATTATTATGGTGCGTCAACACAAAATTAAATGTTATATACACCTTTTGTGACTAGTAAGTTCTTTTGTTTGGATTTCACCAATATTTTTTCATCCCCTAGAAGTCCTGTGAAGCCTACAGTCTGTAGGCTAACAGGATTTGTATCAGGCTTCCTCTTAATTTGTATCAGGCTCAACAGGGCTGTTAAGCTGACAGGTTGTTAGGGGCCAAAAAGAAGATTGGTGAAACCCACCCTTTGACTATTTCCCAGAATACCAAGGTCTGAAATAAATAATCAGAGTACATACTTTTGGTGATTGTCCACTGAACAATAAGAAGTTACCAGGTGATTGCCTGCTAAACAATGAGTAGTCACTAGTTGCCAAGGAAGGACTACGTACAATACATTTCAAGATTGTTTACAAAACAGAACCTACACTCTACAGTGTCCGATAGTAAAATCAAGTTCATTGATGCGGACCTAGATAGTAAAATTACGTTCATTGATAGTCTCGATCACATTGTCTATCGGCCTCGGGTTATTCTGCCAATGTCAGCGTAGATATTGCCATGATCATGATATTGACTGCAAACTAGACTTGAAAACAAAACCTGCCTGACAAAAATCACAACACGGAAGTCTATACAAATAACTACATTAAGACCCGGGCCACACTCTGAGATAATCAACGATTAAAGTTAACAACCAATCAAAGATTAAATTTATCAATCAAGGACTTCGCACACAGGAATGTCATAAAAGAATGTCATGTCATTTTAATGTATCAACCAACCAATCAAAATTCAAAAATTTTGATCAACGTTAAAAAGGCTGCATACCATACTTTAAAAAAGAAAAGAAAAGTTGAGTGTTTCACCGCCGCGCCGTTTTTATTTCGTAGCAACGAAACAACTGCTACATTAGACGCATGTGGTCTGTGTCGTAGCATGCCCACCCCGTAGTATGTCTCCAATCAGATTTGCGAGAAGAGACACAATACTTCCCATTTAGGTACTGGGTCAACACGAGAACACCAGAAAATAACCCGTTGAAATATTTGCAATCGAAAAACGAGTTCAATTTTTTGTCAATGAAGGGCATCGAACCGAAGACCTTCTGCATGGCAAGCAAGCGCGTTAGCACCGGGCTAACCGTGTGATTGGTTGAGAAATCATTGATTATCTCCAAGTGTAGCCCCGACCATAAAATATACACAAATTTATTTACGAACAGGCTTTGTACAGTGCGAATATAATTACAGCTAGGATTATCACAATAGAAATGGCCGCCAGGACAAGTGAGGCAGGTCTCATCATGACGGAGCCTCTGTCCGAACTACCTGGCGTAGAGCGGAAGATTCGACTCAAAATATTATCGTTCAACTCTTCCTTGTGAGCCGTCCGAATGGGGATGTCGTTTGATTCGACCTCGGTTTGGTACGGTTCTTCCGGGATAGAACCGTCCGGGACGATATCTGACAAGATAGAACCGTCCGGGACGAACGTGTTGAGATCATTGTCTTCGTTGTTATTGTCGTTAACGACGTCGTAAGTTGGGTTTACGACAATCCCCGAATTATCCAACTTGTTAGCGGGACTTTTAGTCCGTTCATTTTGGATATATTTGACTTTGTCTTTGGATTTGTTGCCTTCGTAGACACTGTCAGCAGTAGCAGGGTTAGCGTGGTTGGTAGCAGTGTTTGGTCTGAGAGGGATGTGTGGGGAGTGAGAGTGGCCCTTGTGACTAGTGAGGGTTGTGTTTGGACCTACTCGGGTTGTGTTGTGCCCATGGATGTTACGTTCGCCGTTTGTGTTTACATGGCTATGACTTGTGTGCGCATGCTCAGGAGTTGTGTTTACGCCATGAACGATATCTACGTGTTCATCGCTTGTGTTCACACGAACGTCATCAGTTGGCATCACTTCATATTGTACCTTCTTATCCAGATCATCCGATCCCGGTATAATTTCATCTCCAGCTACACTTCCCTGGGTGGTTACTTCTTTCTTCTCCCCAATCTCTCCGATTTCGTTGTCTTCATCTTCCACAGAGTCGACATTGTAGTAGTCCCCACAAGTGGGGAAGTCTTTGGGTACTGGAGCCATGTCTTCGTGCTCTCCCACTTTGAATACCAGAGCCATCCCTGTCTCTACGTGAAATTCTATGTGACAATGGAACAGCCAGTAGCCTGTGAGGGAAGAAAAGAGGATATTAATTAGTGAAGTCCTTCCTCTATACACCCCGTGGTGGGTGATTGAAAGGGAGGGAACGGGACACATGCTTGCTTTTACCTCAATCCCCTGACGATAAAACGCCGACCACGTCTGAACATGGGAAAAGGCGAAGAAGAAGAAGGAGTACCTCAGAGAACTGAAAACTTACCAGGGTTGGTCGCGTGAAATCGAATGATGGTGAAGCCGCCATCAGGCACGGTCACCGTATCCTTGAGCGGGGCGTCCTTCAGATTCCGCCGAATTAACCCTTTGGCGTCCATATCTATGACGTCTTGTCGCGTGATGTTCTTAGCCACACGCTCCATGGCTACGACACGGAATGGATGCCCGTGTAGATGGAATGGGTGATTGGCATCATATGCTACACCTGTAGGGATAAGTATAAGTGTAATTAGTGGGTTTTTTTAGTGTTTAAAAGATGAGTGTTCCACCGCCGTTTTTATTTCGTAGCAATGAAACAACTAGAAACAGCTTTATTTAGATTGTCAGCTTAGAACAAGTTGCTCCATTATATCAACAGTTTAATAGAGCACCTCTTTATTGATATAATTTATTTATAATTTGATGGAAAGTGGAAAGCGATCGTCTTTTATGATAGTTCACATAAAGATTGGTGAAGAAACAGCGGAAGAATGGGGCGACAGACAACCTCAAAAACACAGACGAGTGTTTTACCACCGTTTTTATTTCGTAGTAATGAAACAACTGCTTGTTTGTTTCAGATGAAACAACATTAGACGCGTGTGGTCTTTGTCGTAGCATGCCCAGCCCGTAGTATGTCTCTCATCAGATTAGGCTAGAAGCGACACAATACTTCCCATATTTAGGTGCTGGACCGTTCTGGGCCAACATCAGAACACCAGAAAGTGACCAGTTGAAATATTTGCAATGGAAAAACGGGTACAATTTTTTGTCGATGGTGGTATTCGCACCCGGAACCTTACTTTATGGCAAGCAAGCGCATTACCACTAAGCTTACCGTACCCCCAAATTCCATGGGCACTCACAAAACGTGTCTTTTTCCCCCAAAAGGTTCAGTTATACACATTACATTGAAACGGGGGTCTTGGCTGATGAAATTCCTGTGTGCGGAGTCCAGTAGTAGGACTATTGCACCCAAACAAACACATACCTTCATCGATAATGATCAGTTCCACCACAGACTCCAGAGGAACGTTTACCACATTGGTACATTCACAATAGCTATCCGCACACCTGTCAGTGGTGAGATTGGAACAGAATGTACTCTCATCTATTTGATCTCGCTGGGAGAGAAGAGGGAATGTGGGGAATCTGAAGGAGAGATGATTCAGCTGAGGTGTACGGACCTTCTCCAGCCGCTTGACTGTAAGAGGGACATCGTGGGAATTAGTGGATGGGTAATGTTGGTCAAAACGTCCTGTGATGTCGTAAGTGCGACACTTTTAGTAGCGGGAAGTCGCGCTATACCGCCTGAAAATCCAAATCTATGAATATGATACAGACCTCTCAAACTAAATTTGACCGATTTAGGTCTCCTAGAGATCTATAATTTTCATAGCTTTGGATTTCAGGCGGCATGTAGCCTGAGGTCTCTTACACTCTAGGTCTAAGAGACCCAAGTCTCGCACAACTTTATTAGTGTGAGGGGTCTCTATCATTTTCATGGGTTTGAATTTTTAGGCGACTTCGCACGACTCCACAAAACTAAAAGTCGCGCAACGTCTATTTATGCAGGTACCTATCCTAAAGGTGTGTCCACAGTCCACACTGCCTCGACAACATAGATTCTCCACGACTATCGACGGCCGGTTGACTATGTTTGAATGCACCTTAAAGAAAACAATACTGCGTTTAGCCAGTCTAGGACGTCTAGGTATCTTGGAAGGTAGTGCTCTGATTTGTAAGCTCTACGAAGCCGGTTCGATTGCCGCCCGGGGCGGATTTTATCCTATAGTATTCGTTCTTGGAACAACTGACTTTATCCTATCCTGTCCCTTGCCTCTTCCATTTCTGGACGATAAGACCTCAGTTACAGTTTCCTCTACAAACTTAGAAATCATCCACCTACCTTCATCGAAGCCATACAATGTGGACAGGTGGAAGTGGGGGTTGTCGATTTCATAGAAATCGTAGGAAATGTAAAACGTGAGATTGGCGCGGTCTTGCAGTCGCACATCTGAGGATGCGGAGTGAACCGTGCTCAGTTCCGAGATCAGAGTGGATTTGGCCTGTCTGGAGGGCGTGTTGAGAGGATTCAAGACCTGGAACAAAACGGGAATCTCGTCAAGACATTTTGGTCCCCTAGAGAAAGGGTGTTAGGGAACAAATGCGGCGTGAACGACCAGAGATGGAGTTCCAGAGTGCCTGAGAGAGGGAATAACGTTTGTCGGAATATTGAGAAGGTCAAAGGACTCTTCCATTCAACTTCAACATTATTATTTTTATACCAGCGGATGACGCTTCGACCTAGGTCTGTGAGATAGTCGGAGCTTCAGTGGCTGACTATGGCTGGCCTTATGGAGGAGAAAACGTGGCAGATTGTGATATTGGAATGGTTGATGCTAAAGATTCATGAAGAACACGTCAATAAATAAATTTTATCAGCAGACAGAGTTGAGGTGCATTCAAAGAGTGCACAGAAGAAATCCTTCACAGCGCCAGCGGTAAAAGAAGTTTTTTATCCCACGAAATTCTATTCAGTGATGCTTAATATTGTGCGAAGTTATATCTCACGATAGATTTCCTTCCTGAACTTTTTTTTTGCTTGACGATATGACTTTACGGTTAGAACCGTCGTTGTCGCTAAGCGCTAACGGTCTATTCCTCCACTCACCGTTCCACTAGTCCGGGTGGCATCATAGTCCACCTCGCCCGCTGGACTCTCATCCGGTGCTCCCTCATATCGTAGCACGGCAGTCTGGTACGCACTGGTGAACCTCTCGTCACAATCCATCAGGCCTCTCATTTTGATCCAATAGTTGCCAACATGGTGAGTGGCGTTCAGGATGAAGTCCCATCGCTCACCCGCATAGCTCACTATTGAACCCACTGAAAATAATTAAAAATAAAAAAAAACATTATGTACTTGTACGCGGAAGACCCAGGTTCGATTTCCGGTGGGGTCAAAAAAAATTGTATAATGCAAAGGATTGATTCCGTGACTGTCTGTTGCGGTGCCCACTCATCTCTGTGAGAAGAATGAGTAGCTGTGTAATGTAAATGCGCATATCTATTGATGCCAGGGCGCTGGATTGATGCCAGGGCGCTGGATTATTGAGATACCTATTTGGAAAATCCTACAATGCTGCAATGAGCACAAAGAAACGGCATTTATTTATTTCTTAAATTCTCTTCGATTTCGGGACCATACACAATTCTCTCTAAGTTGACATACATACCTGAGATAGGTTTAATGTCACCTCCATCAGAGTTGATTGCTGTCAGAGTATGGTTGGCAATGGAAAGCTCAATGGGACAGTTCAAATAACCCGCATTGATGATCCTAAACCGATAGCTGTGCCCCTGAAAGATGAAAAATCGATGGAAATGATTATTTAGGTACATGGAAGGCGGCCGTATTTAGGGGGGCGACCTTTTGTTACTCCTTTATGGGCAGACTCCGAAAATTTTGAGCATCCAAATCCCTTACTCTTGGTATCAAGATTTCTTTTACGGATTCGTTAAAGTCTCTCCACTAAACAGATAAGGTTCGTTCTCGGAACGGATGGCTTTCTCCTATCTTGTCTTCCTTCTCTCTTCGATTTCGGAACGATAAGACCTCAGCAGTACTTCCATCAAACCTCTAAAGGTGTCGCCAAACATACTCGACCAGCCGTCGTTCGAAGCAGTGTGGACGGTTCAGTCGACATCTATGGACGGCGGGACGGTCGATTATGTGTGGACAAATCTCTCACCTGTTTCACGGTGAACACCTCCATGGGTGTGTACGTCACGGTTGCGTTGCTCCGGAACTCCTTAAATCGCCCCTTTCCGTTCATGAGAATGGTGGGCGGTTTGTTGTCCCCATCCGCGTGATGATGGGCGTTAAACATCTCCACCCCCAACACATGCGACCAATCAGTGATAAGCATGATGTGCTCGGGCAGGTCAAAGTCGTACAGGGGGGCGTGGACTTCGCGGGGGCGGGGCTTACGAATTATGAACGCCCCGAATGAGCCGTCCCCTCGCTGAGAACCTGTGGAAGACCGAGGAAGAAACTGTGAATCTTTGGGCGGATGGGCGGAAACTATTAAGATGTGCCCAAATATAGTCGACAGGACGTCGATCGACGAGGAGAAACTTTACTACGTTATCGAGGCAGTGTAGAGGTAGACGGTTCAGTCGACACCAAGTGATGTCGATCGACGGCGGATCGACTATGTGTGGACACTTTTTTAGACATTAGGCAGAAACTGTGTTCATTAGGCAGAAAATTAGGGAATATTTTCCCGATGCGATGATCTAATTCATCCAGACTTCTTTCACCGTAGAAGCACTCAGTTTCATGCTTCTTCAAAGTGCTGTGACATCTATCTAATTTCGAGAACATTCTACACTACCTTTTTTGGCTCGATAGAGGGAACTGTAACTGTTGAGGTCGTATCGTCCCTAAATCAAAGAGAGAAGGAAGATGGGATAGGAGAAAGCCAGCCGATTCGAGAAAGAACATTATCCATTCAGGATAAAATCCGCCCCGGGCGGGAAGCGAAACCGCGGCCAAGGCTTACAAGGCAGATACGCAGCTACCAACCAAGCTAACTAGGCTGGCAACTTTTTTTTTATATATATGACAAAGTTTTCCGAAGTGTATACGTATGTACAATATGTACATAGGTATGTATTACCTGTGTGCGAGTGCCAGAAATGCGTGCCGGGGGAGTCCGCATTGAACTTGTATCGGAACGTAGAGCGAGGTGGTACCGGACACTGGGTGAGATGAGGCACTCCGTCCATGTAGGGAGAATCCACCTGGTGATGCCCGTGCCAGTGAATGCTGGTCGACTCCTCCATGAGTCCATTGTGCAGGTTCACGATCACGTGATCCCCCACGCAGACCTGATGGAGGAGATAGTGGATTAGAGTACACGGGATTGACACGGTACGACACAGAACACACGAGTCTTAAGCTGTGTCCACTCATAGTCGACGGCCGTCGATCGATATTGATCGACGAGGTGAATTTATGTTGTCAAGGCAGAGTGGACGGTTTCAGTCGACATCGATGTGGACACAGTTTTGTGTAGCAGTTGTTTCATTACTAGGGGAGGACTGGAGGGGAATAGCCCTTCTAATTAGGGCAGTGAAGGCAGCAGCTAAGGTGATTAGCTTCTCAGAAAAATAAATAAATTTATCAACACATTTTAATAAAAAAAAATTAATAATAAACTCGTTGCAGTCCCCAATAATAATATAAATCAACCCTTTAATACCCAAGTTCCCAATCATGAACTAACCCGCTAGCCCCTTAACACCGAAACACACTTACATCAACGGCCGGCCCAGGGAGCTGTCTATTGACCACCGTGATGGCCCGTTTCACCCCATCGGCCGGTATACAATGGAGACGGCCGCAGTCTGTCACATTGAACGGACAATCGTAGCAGGCCTTACTCATCGTGTAGTACCATTCAATGTGGAAATCGTAGGTGCACGTTCTGGTGTCGCCCTCTATGCACTCGCGCTGGCAACTGTGCTTGTCCTTGTAATGGTACATGAACTCCATCCTGTTCAGCGCGGAGCGCGATCTGTGAGCGTCTGTAGGCATCATCAGTAGGTTTTAGGTTACGGAATAGTAGATGAATTATGAATGAATACGAGTTAGGAAAAGTCATGCGAAAAAGGTTAATCTAATATTCTAATACTAAAACCATGGGAAGTAGTGTGTCTCTTCTCGCTCATCTGATGAGAGGCATGCTACGACACAGACCACATGCGTCTAATGTAGCAGTTGTTTCATTGCTAAGGAATAAAAAAGGCGGTAAAATACTAATTAATAAAAAAAAAATAATAAATAAAAAAAAACCTACTAGTGGTTCAAGTGAGCTGAAGAACTCACTCAGATAAAGGGCCTGTCTGCGGCCCCCAGTACCTAGTGTCTTAGTCTAAAGAGTCATCCAACGAACTATTCAGAATCGCAACCATCAAAGTAAAGATAGCCGTCTTGATCGCAAACATCCGAAATCGGATAAGCACTTAAAGAAGAAGATAGAGTCAGGATCAGGACCACATCTAGGATTATATCGAGGGGGGAGGGGAGGCCCAAGATTAAAATCAGGGGAGCCCAATCCCCCGGCCCTGTTTTACTTACCTAATAGTCGACATTGTAAGAGATGAACCGTCATGTACAGGGTGATTGTAAAAATGAGCCACGCGCTGCAAATCTGAAACAGAATAGAAACAGGGTGGTCACAGAAGTTGATGAAGAACAGTTTTTCGTCAGTCTCTCCATCAGCCCCTAGCTAGGGTGATTGCTTTGGGCTGACATTTGGTTTTTTGCCTACAAAAAAATTACGGGTGGTTGCCTTTTGCTCTCAACCTTGTGGCTATTTCTTTAATTAAGCAAAGGAAATTTCAGGATCGTATCCTCCGTGTTTGAAGTCTACCAGCCAAACACGCTTGAAACTTTTTTTTGATAGAGGGAATTATAACTGCTAAGGTCTTATTGTCCTGAAATCGAAACCAGAAGAAAGACGGATAGGAGAAAGGAGAAAGCCAGCCAACCCGAGAACGAATATTATCCCTTCAGGATAAAATCCGGCCCGTGCGCGAATCGAACCCGCAGCCTAGCGCTTACAAGGCAGACGCGCTACCAACCAAGCTAACTAGACTGGCTTGAAAAACTTTAAATTGCTACCGATAAAACGAGGAAATAATACGACCATCCTACCTACATATGTATGTTCACATCCATTTGACGGTCCTAGGATTAGCACAATAGAATATCTTACAAGGAAGGCTACCGCTTTTCTCATAAGAAATAATCAAGTACCTATAGGTACTTTAAGCTCTGGTTTGAATAGTCTGACAAATATGCAAATATCGTTGAAACGAGAAAATTGTGAATAAATTGTGTAAAACACTCATTTATATTTTACGTTATCTCTTCTTTTGTTCGCTTCCTGGAACTTTGACTTAATTTTAAATGAGGAAAATAACTTAAGTTTTCCGCATGTACCTACCTATTGTGTTGATAGTCCCTTTTGGGAATTTTTGTAATAGGTACATAGGTAATAATTCAAAATGGACAAAAAAGTAAAAAGAAGAAACATAGGTAATTATGAAGTCCATGAATTTACATAGGTACTTCATTACATAAACTTACCTATGTAGATACCTCCCTATACTTACATATGTATACATACGGATGTAGTGTAGCATAATAATTATTAATGCTGATATGTATTATGTTGAATAAGACTTATTATCATGGTATGTGGTATCTAAAGAATACATACTTACATAGTAGTTGCTAGTTATAGTAAAAACATAGTAAGTAGGTACCTAGTTATCTAGTTATAGTAAGGCACGCTATGCACCATGTGAAGTAATTTCATTGATGTGTTGAACTTACTATTCTGTCATGGGAACAACAAGGTCATGGCTTGTACGTATCAATGTCATTGATAACGATAATAAATACATAATCTTAAAATAATAACAAAAGACGAAGCACCCTCCGTGGCCGAGTGGGTATCACACTAGGCTTGCACGTCGGAAGTCCATGGTTCGATTCCTAGCAGCCAATCCAAGATGTAAATAGGTACCTACATAAGTACCTAAGTAAATATAGGTAATCAGTCTCATTAAGTTTACAATCTTAATATCAACCCAATATTTAGGAAAATAAGTAGGTAAATAAATATATGCTATATATATGTACTTAGTGTCAATCCAATATATTCAAGAGGGTCGAAGTTTTTTCGGCTCTGTGCTTGGAGTTCGGGGTGCACTCAGCCTCGTGAGGACAATTGAGTAGCTACTTTAATCGAATAGTGGCGACATTACCAGTAAAGAGGCACTTGGAGTATCCATAAAACTTGTGAAAAGGCTCTCTCTGCTTTAACACAAATAAATTGACGATTTACGAATTAAAACAAGAGACAATAACAAAATATTGTAAGAGCTAGGTTGAGGGTTCAATTCTCGCCCGAGGCGGAGGATGAGGTGAAGGCCGTGTGAACGGTTTCAGTCGACATCCATCGACGGCCGTCGACGGCCGTCAACTAAGTATGTGTGAACACAGCAAGAAATAGGTTTAAGAACGGTTTCAGTCGACATCCATCGACGGCCGTCGACGGCCGTCAACTAAGTATGTGTGAACACAGCAAGAAATAGGTTTAAAAAAAAAAGAGTTTTGACAGAGGGAACTGTAACAGCTAAGGTCTTATCGTCCCGAAATCGAAGAGAGAAGGAAGACAGGACAGGAGAAAGCCAGCCGTTCCGAGAACGAACATTTTCCCATCAGGATAAAATCCGCCCCGGGCGGGAATCGAACCCGCGGCCTAGCGCTTACAAGGCAGACGCACTACCAACTAAGCTAACTAGGCTGGCGAAAATAGCTTTAAGTCGCAAGGAAATATAGCTTCATTAGCTTCAAGTTTGTAAAATGAGCTTTGAGCTTTATTTTTCCTCCTTTTTGGTCGGAGTCCCAGAGCTATAAAATGTGTAGGCATCTTATCTTGATCTTTGCTCTAATGATAATGATCATAATGCAGATTCTGACATTGAATACAAGCACATTAAATGACAACTTTGATTGTGAATTATTAAGTTCCCATCGCTGTTTTGTATTCCAGACCTATAAGCTCACATTCCTCTGATTTATTGATTCTAGATGTTTTAGAAACAATAGCGCCTATCCAGTATATCCACTATTTTTTCAAAAAATGAGGTTTTTACTTTCCTTATCCTATAATAAGGACAGTAATGTAATCGACAAAATTTTCGATGGTAAGTTTTTAGTGCCAAAACACGATTTGAGGTCCCTAGAGCCTAAGTAATCTAAAGTTTCAGCCATAGGTCTGTGTGTAAACAAAACATTATTTCGAGAACGGTATCTTGTATGTTGTCTACAAATGTGACCAGGATGCAACACGAAACTTTTGGTTGAGATGCGTGCAATGGTTGACGACATTTTGGCCCCTTTTTGGTGGATTTCGGAATCCGAAGAATAGGATAAAGAAAGTCGTGTGACTTTCAAACCAGATTTTTTTTTTTTTTTTTACTGCGTCGTCACATTTGCAAGAAAACCGCGGATTAAGAAATTAATCGACCTCTGGTGTTAGCGTTGGGATCTCACAACGACCACCAGAAAAATCGCCCACCCCGTAAATTACTTAAAAAAAAAAAAAAAAAAAAAAAAAAAAAAACAGCACCATCCTAGGTGAATCAGTTTTTCTTTCTTCTCCTGAAAAGTCAGCAAAATGGTTCTTGGGCGTTGTCGTTTATTAAGCAACTTTACTGGTGTATTCCTAAGGTAGGCACATACCCACCTTTACACACCCATTACTTACCTATTTCCTTTAAAGATACATTTAATACCTAGCTATGTGCTTACTTAATAAAACGTAGGTGTAGCTCGCATTTTCCTCGCCAATAAAAGTGATGCAAATGTAAGTTGATGGTAACGATAAAAATGCAACAATTAAATAGGTAATGACTGTAATGTGCAATCGTAGAATAATCGAAATCATATAGGTAGATATTAGGTGATACCGATTAATGTTAGTGATGAAAAAGCTCTTCGAAGTTTGAAGTTTCCTAAACAGTCACTTCTCAAGTTCTCAATATATGTAGGAATTGGTGATTTTGGCATCTCCACCAAAAAAACTTACTGCAATTTTCACGTGACCGAGTGGCTTTAACCGGTTATTGTTCCTCTATCATAAGATCAGGATTGGCTGAACCGACTCAAATTCTGGCCAGAGTGTGAGCTTTATCATTGTAGCATGGGATTTTTTTTTTTCAAGAGGTTTGACAGAGGGACCTGTAACTGCCGAGGTCTTCTCGTCCCGAAAACGAAGAGAGAAGGAAGACAGGATAGGGGAAAGCCATTCCTAGAACGAACCTTATCCGTTCAGGACAATATCCGACCCGGCCGGATATTGAACCCACGATATAGCGCTTACAAGGCAGACGTGCTTGCTTCCAAGCTAACTAGGCTGGCGCAGAGTAGCATAGGAAGACAGCGTTATTTCGCAAAACCCGTGTTCCCTTGCAAGAACAAAATAAAACAAAGTATCAATACCTAGCCCACCTTCGTGGGGTCAATATTTACCTACAATACTTATTAGTCACTGGTATTACCACTTTTTCGGCCCCCCCCTGCAAGGATTCGACTGGGTGCCCCTTGGGTCGAGAAAAAAGGGCGAGAATTTCGTCGTCTATGACTCACAGGGTTTGGTCCTTCACTGACGGTATTTACTTACTACCCACTGCTTAGACACGAGGCAGACGAAGACGATGAAGAAGAAGAAAGAAGAAGAACGAAGAAGAAGAAGAAGAAGAAGAAGAAGGAGAAGAAGGAGAAGAAGAAGAAGAAGAAGAAGAAGAAGAAGAAGAAGAAGAAGAAGAAGAAGAAGAAGAAGATCACAAAACACGTGAAGAGATAAAGTGGTTTGCTCTTTCTTCTTTGCCAGAATCCAGTTGATAGGTATATAGAGAAAGAGTTACTGGGGATTTCCAATTTTAATTTCTGCATAGGGAAAATAACCTTTTGACAAAACAGCATAATATATCTTTCTAAAAACGAGTTTTGATCCGTTATAAAATAATAATTTTATAAAGCGTGGGCAATGTACAATTATTAATTGTTGATACATATAGATAAATAATACCTACATGGGTACCTAGGTATACTCGTACATATAACACCAATAAAAATAAAACACAGAAGCTTGTTTTCAAGTACCTACTTGTATTCATGTAGATAGGTACCTACAACATATAACACCAATAAAAATAAAACACAGAAGCTTGTTTTCAAGTACCTACTTGTATTCATGTAGATAGGTACCTACATTTTTTTTTTCTTTTTTAATTTATTGTGGCGCGTTAACACGAAAATAACTACATGTTGTAAATTTACACAGACAATATATTATTGTCATTTGGATAATTCTGAAAAAAATTCAGAATATGGGAGATTTCGTCGTGTGGACTAAACTATTAAAAGAAGAACAAGAGTAAAAAAATTCTCCTAATCTCAATCACCACTACATCACAGAGGTTGCCAACTTGAATATTTTCTCGCATGAGATTACCGGGAACGAACATGGGAAGAAATTAATTCAGAATCACCCTAGCTGACTGAGGGGCCTGCGAAAACGCCGACCCCGTCTGAACACGGGAAAAGACGAGGAAGAAGGGTGGTGGAAAAGTAAAGCAAATAATTTGGGGGTGGGGTAGAAAAAACTGCACCAAACACAAGCAGAAAACCAAACAAATAAACACATCCAAACAGTGGCGTAGCGTGGTCTAAATTCAAGTGTAAGGCGTGTAGGGTACTAATTTCCATCATCCATGCTCTTCATGGATTGGCATAGACAAGTATAACTAGGTACCTACCTACCTTCCCACTATCTATTTTATCCTTGATGATTAGGTGCATAGATGTTAAAATTATCCCTGCACCTACATAACCCAATATCTACAATTCTATACAAGCAAAATAATCATACCTACTATGTATAATAAGTATATTAACATTATGCAATAGGTAACTGTTTTATATGGATCTATTAATCTGTGTTAGGTACCATTAATTGATTTGCAATATCTATTTTATCCTTGATGATTAGGTGCATAGATGTTAAAATTATCCCTGCACCTACATAACCCAATATCTACAATTCTATACAAGCAAAATAATCATACCTACTATGTATAATAAGTATATTAACATTATGCAATAGGTAACTGTTTTATATGGATCTATTAATCTGTGTTAGGTACCATTAATTGATTTGCAATATCTATTTTATCCTTGATGATTAGGTGCATAGATGTCAAAATTATCCCTGTGCCTACATGTCTACAAGCATAATAATCATTCTAGAATAATAAGTGTACCTAGTAAGAATAAGTTAGTACCTGCCTATATTAACATTCCTGCCAATATTCTCTATACATCGTTTTAATGATGGCATCATCGTACAGCTAACACACATGTTATCACACGAGACTTCAAAAAGATCTGGGCATCAGGTACTGATACTTATAGTTGGGAAAACTCAGTTTTTTCGGGGTCTATTAGTTTTAAGTACCTAGGACTTACCTAAAAGGTAAGTAGGACTTAGGTAAGTGGGACTATGTATAGAGATTTTGGGTGCAATTAAACATCTAAGTGCCAGCCCAGTTAGCTTAGTTGGTAGTGCGTCTGCCTTGTAAGCGCTAGGCGTTTTCCTACCTATCATTACTATCGTAGTCAGCTCCCATGGCGTAGTGGTCACTGCACTCGCCTTGCACGCGGGAAACCCTGGTTCGATTCCCGGCCAGGGTCAAGAAATTTGTATCAAACAAATGATTGACCCCGTGACTGGATGTTGCGGGGCCCACTCAGCCTCGTGAGGAAAATGAGTAGCTATGACATATCTATAACTGCGCATAGCGACCGCCTAATCTCAATCACCACTACATCACAGAGGTTGCCAACTTGAATATTTTCTCGCATGAGATTACCGGGAACGAACATGGGAAGAAATAAATGAGAATCACCCTAGCTGACTGAGGGGCCTGCGAAAACGCCGACCCCGTCTGAATACGGGAAAAGACGAGGAAGAAGGGTGGTGGAAAAGTAAAGCAAATAATTTGGGGGTGGGGTAGAAAAAAACTGCACCAAACACAAGCAGAAAACCAAACAAATAAACACATCCAAAACAAATAATGGAACAAACAAATCCAAAACAAACATGTGATGGCAAATTAGCGACCATAAACTGGGATTTTTTTCCTCGTTAATCTCATGGGAAGAAATTTAATACCCAAGTATTTCCTCAATATTGGATAGATACTGACGGAATGTGAAAAATATGGCAGATATCTTACGTGAGCTATTGGGTTTTTGGAATTCTGTATGATGGAGATTTTAGCCACGTGAGATAGGTACGTAATACATTATTACCTATATTGGGCCTATTTCCCTATTGCACCTGCAGAATTGTAGGTAACTACCTACTTATACGCTTTAATTTTCCATGGTGACATTTTCTGCATGAAAATGTGACATACCTAGGTACCTACCCAAGTAGGTATTTTGACATCTAATTTTCCTCAATCTAGGTAAGGATGGATATAGCTGCTGACCTGATGAACTGAAGCATTAAATCAATCAGAGTATTGTCACTAAGCTGCCAAGTTCTTGGTACGTCAACAGCTTCTGACGTCTTGCGATTTATTGGGAAATTGGGATTACTAATGGCAAAACTATGCCATATTTTGCAAAGAAAACTTTTGTCCGCCAGCCTAGTTAGCTTGGTTGGTAGCGCGTCTGCCTTGTAAACGCTAGGTCGCGGCATCGATTCCCCCCTGGGCCGGACTTTATTTTAAAAAGATAATGTTCGTTCTCAGAACGCAAGCCTAGTGTGATACTCACTAGGCCACAGAGGCCTGAAACCGCAATAATAATTGATTAGTCGTTTGAGATTAATCGATTAAAATCGACCAAAGTCGTCAGGTCGGCCAATGCACAGGGCAAGTGCTAGAATGTCGATCTCATGGATATTCATTAGGTATCTTGAAGGATTCCTGCCATTATGCATAGAGTAATTGGTTCGGATGGGTCAAGTCTATTAGAGGTAAGGGTGTGAAGGAAATAACTCAGTGGGCAAACTTGGTTTATCTAATGATTGCTGTCAGGGTCAAATCGTTATCAAACACTTCATTATAAGTAGAATCTATTTATTTAAAGTCAATATTTAAGGGTATTTGACTGAAATTTCGAGTGTATGGCCGCCATACACGCCTTATATGGACGCTACGCCACTGCATCCAAAACAAATAATGGAACAAACAAATCCAAAACAAACATGTGATGGCAAATTAGCGACCATAAACTGGGATTTTTTTCCTCGTTAATCTCATGGGAAGAAATTTAATACCCAAGTATTTCCTCAATATTGGATAGATACTGACGGAATGTGAAAAATATGGCAGATATCTTACGTGAGCTATTGGGTTTTTGGAATTCTGTATGATGGAGATTTTAGCCACGTGAGATAGGTACGTAATACATTATTACCTATATTGGGCCTATTTCCCTATTGCACCTGCAGAATTGTAGGTAACTACCTACTTATACGCTTTAATTTTCCATGGTGACATTTTCTGCATGAAAATGTGACATACCTAGGTACCTACCCAAGTAGGTATTTTGACATCTAATTTTCCTCAATCTAGGTAAGGATGGATATAGCTGCTGACCTGATGAACTGAAGCATTAAATCAATCAGAGTATTGTCACTAAGCTGCCAAGTTCTTGGTACGTCAACAGCTTCTGACGTCTTGCGATTTATTGGGAAATTGGGATTACTAATGGCAAAACTATGCCATATTTTGCAAAGAAAACTTTTGTCCGCCAGCCTAGTTAGCTTGGTTGGTAGCGCGTCTGCCTTGTAAACGCTAGGTCGCGGCATCGATTCCCCCCTGGGCCGGACTTTATTTTAAAAAGATAATGTTCGTTCTCAGAACGCAAGCCTAGTGTGATACTCACTAGGCCACAGAGGCCTGAAACCGCAATAATAATTGATTAGTCGTTTGAGATTAATCGATTAAAATCGACCAAAGTCGTCAGGTCGGCCAATGCACAGGGCAAGTGCTAGAATGTCGATCTCATGGATATTCATTAGGTATCTTGAAGGATTCCTGCCATTATGCATAGAGTAATTGGTTCGGATGGGTCAAGTCTATTAGAGGTAAGGGTGTGAAGGAAATAACTCAGTGGGCAAACTTGGTTTATCTGATGATTGCTGTCAGGGTCAAATCGTTATCAAACACTTCATTATAAGTAGAATAGAATATATACCTTGTTTATCCTGCTGGGATGGTCTGGCTGATTAACTTCAAGCAAGGAGTAGACTAGCTTTGTCTGGCTGAGGAACTTTAAACTGGGAGTAGACCAGTTTAGTCTGGCTGGGGAACTTTAAACTGGGAGTAGACCAGTTTAGTCTGGCTGGGGGAACTTTAAACTGGGAGTAGACCAGTTTAGTCTGGCTGGGGGACTTTAAACTGGGAGTAGACCAGTTTAGTCTGGCTGAGGAACTTTAAACTGGGAGTAGACCAGTTTAGTCTGGCTGGGGGACTTAAACTGGGAGTAGACCAGTTTAGTCTGGCTGAGGAACTTTAAACTGGGAGTAGACCAGTTTAGTCTGGCTGAGGAACTTTAAACTGGGAGTAGACCAGCCTGAAATTTTCCTTTTTAAAGAAATAGCAAAGGTTGAGTGCGAAGGGCATTGTAAAAATTTCCGTTCTAATGAAAGAGTTCAAATATGTGTGACGTCAGACTTTACGCAGTTGTTTTTTTCGTCCGTTGGGTAGCGCCGTTATGCAAGCGCGCTAGCGGAGGAGCAGAAAGAACTGCGCAGAAACGTATGTGCACAAACATGTAAAAATTTTGTAGCCGTTTTGGCTACAAATGTCAACCCAAAGTAACTACCCTTAGGGCTGATTGAGATCGATGGTCCATTGACGTCGACTGAAACCGAACACTACCTCGACAACATAGATTCACCTCGTCGCGTCGTTCGACCTTCGATTGACGGCGTCGACTATGTGTGGACACACCTTGGGAGCTTACCACTCATGAGTTACACAGTTACAATGAAAATTTGAATTGTGTACAAAAGGTACATAGCTATACGAGTATATACCTACATAGTAGGTGACTTACTGATAGGGAGTCATCTAACAAGGATTTTCTATGTTTAATAAGTAGATACAGTTTTTTTTTTTTTTTTTTTATATATAGATACAGATACCTATACCTACAGATCACATTAAAAGATGCAAAACGAGCTTCAGAAGAGAGAAAATTCCGAAAAGAAAATACATACTTACAACTTATGTCATCGTAATCTAGATATACCTACATAATAAAATAATTACCTACATAATAGATGTACCTGATATACAATTAAACACCCTGTATAAACCTATAATGAAATCAGAAACACGTGATTGGCTGATCTGTTCTGAAGAAAACCCGGAAAGAAATCCCTGTGCCCTCGAGTTCTAATGATTCATCATCAGTATCATTAGCTTTATAATATGTATGCCAATCCTTATAGGTAAGTAAATATAAGGGGTGTCCCAATAAGAACGCAAGATTCGATTGTTAAAGCATGGTTCTCCGTGGAAAAAAATAGACTTCTTAGATTATTTGAGAAGTAAACATTCTGAAATTTTATATGGAACAATAATCAGACAGATAACTTTGTCGACTTTGATGGTACATTCGTTCCCGTTTGACAAAATTTTCGATCACAAATTCGAGGAAATCAGGCTGTATCTCGTTGATGCAACTTTCAATTTCACCTTTCAATGCATCAAAGCTTGTGGGTTTAGATACCCTCAGATACCCTCACAGAAAGAAGTCTAGCGGGGTAAAATTACATGATTATGAAGGTCATTTCTCCTCACCAAAACGGAAAATGACACGATTTCGACTAGGGAAATTCTCGCGCAAAAGTGATGATGTGTCCATTTTATTGTGCTAACGTGTTGTTGAACACTTTTAGACTTCATGATTACTAATTTTAATATGTTTACAATCAATCTGTCAAAGAATGGGCAGAATGAAACAAAAGTCATAACAAAGTTATGACCGTTTTAAATCTTGCGTTCTTATTGGGACACCCTTTAGTTGCATATACATAGACAAGTACCTACATTGTGTCAATCCAATATATTTACATATTATGCCAATCCAAGAGTTAAATATAAATACATAGGTAATCAGTCTCATTAAATTTACAATCTTAATACAATCCAATGTTTAGGGAAATAAATATAGGCTATAAGCTATATGTAGATATCTACTTTGTGTCAATCCAATACCTATATTCAAGTAAAAGGGCTTTTTATTATGCCAATCCAAGATGTAAATACGACAGACCGACTGACAGACGACACCGAAGCGAATACAATAGTCCGTCCACTATACCTTTTATTATTAGTAATAACAAAGGAAGGACGGACTAAAAACTGACGAAAGTTCGAAATTTTCGGCCGTTTTCTGGCGGTTTTTCCGCCGCCAAATGTTCTCCCCTGAACTCTCGAGTTCTCAAATTTTTGGTATTACACTTTCGCCTAAAGAT
>NW_007377542.1:270906-276981 GCF_000475195.1 Diaphorina citri | reverse complement strand
ATTACACGAAGCATTTCGACGCATTTTTACCCCTATCATAACTCCGTCAATTTTCAATGTAATCTCACGAAATTTGGACCATATGTTAACCTATACTTCCTTATTATACCTGCGAAATTCCGAAGTTCTAGCTTTACCGGAAGGGGTAGAAAAAACGGTTTGAAAATCGCTTATTTTACGACTGACTCACTCATCAAAATTATGAGGCACTTCCCGATGTCCTAGAAACTTGAAATTTGGCAGGGTGGTAGGTCTTGATGAGTAAGTAAAGGGAAAAATCCGAAAAGCGGTAAAAGTTGCACTGGCTGCCGCCCACAGGCGGAATTAACCGCTTTTTGGCGGTTTTCACAAAACGGTTAGAGATATCGAAAAAGTTATGAGAGTTGACCCCCCAAAACCATACCTAAAACCCCCAAATTAGTAATTGACCGAACGAAGTGAAGGTCTATGTTTTAACTCGACCGTTTTGCATTTGGTTTGGATGTCTGTATGTTCCGCTATAACTCCCGATTGCCTGGTTTGATTTTGATGAAATTTGGTACACATTTTCATTAAATCAAGGCACGTCGCTGATTAAAATTTGGGGCCCCAAAGTTGAAAGGTGACAGGTGACAGAATGTCAAAACCTAGGTTTTAAAATGGCCTGATAGAGATGTATGGGAAAAAGCTATGCTGGCGAAATTCAATGTCATGAGAGAAATAAAACTTGGGAAGTTTGTAGGTACTCTGCCGGCTGGAAAGAAACCGGTGAAGAGTAAGTGGGTGTTTAAAACCAAACTCCTGTCTGATGGATCAATTGAGAAGCACAAGGCGCGTCTCGTAGCGAAAGGTTATTCTCAAAAAGAAGGAATAGCTTATGATGAAATATTTGCTCCGTCAGCTCCTATGGCGTAGTGGTCACTGCGCTCGCCTTGCACGCGGGAGACCCGGGTTCGATTCCCGGCGGGGTCAAGAAATTTGTATCATCCAAATGATTGATTCCATGACTGGCTGTTGCGGGGCCCACTCAGCCCTGTGAGGAAAATGAGTAGCTATGACATATTAATGCGCATAGCGACCGGTGCCAGCATGGTAGGTAAACATTGGATTTTAGTATTATTGAGATATTGGGAAAAATCCGAAAATGCTGCAGTGAGCAACAAAGTTGTGATATAATAACACAAAGAAACTGTTTTTTTTTTTTTTTTTTTTTTTTGCATTTACATACCCATCATTACTATCACGTGATCTCTGACGTCAGAAGACAAGATTTACATGATTCACAAGTTTTTTTTTTTTACCTACAATATTCATAAGGCAAGATTTACATGGATTCACACTATTTTTTTTCTTTACCTACCTACAATATTTATAATTTGCTGAAAGTTTCATTAAAGTTTATTTCTTCTTCTTATGCTCAAGGCATGATTTGAGCCAAGATAAACATTAACCCTGAACTGCTCACTGTGTCCTTGTGTAATCAAAGCGGAGAAGAAGAAAATTCACTACCAAAAGGTTAAAACAATTTGTTTATACCTATTTATAGGGTACGTTACTTACCTACTCATATTATTCTAGTAGGTAGGTATAGGTCAAATGGAGCAGTTGCAAATGGGTAAAAATTATAAATAAATGGTCGATTCCTACATATGTAAAAAGTTGGGAAAAATCCAAATCTGAGGTCAAAACTAACCCGCGACCTAGCGCCTACGAGCAGTTGCAAATGGGTAAAAATTATAAATAAATGGTCGATTCCTATGTAAAAAGTTGGGAAAAATCCAAATCTGAGGTCAAAACTAACCCGCGACCTAGGGCTTAGAAGGCAGACGCGCTACCCTCCAAGCTAACTACGCTGGCCCTTTTCCCTTTGATAGGCAGATTTCGAACCTAGTAAATCGGAATTCAATCTTATTACTTTGGTTTGTTGGTTTTTCTAGGATCTTTCAGCTTTTGCCTTGTCTGAATAGTTTTCTTGAAAAGAAGAATACCAGTAGGTAACTTATACTCTTGACTGTAAAGACTAGTGAAGAGTTTAAGATCCTGGCGTTCTTCTTTTCAAGATGAATCTTCACAAAATCACGTCAGAATTTATCAGTGGTTTGTTGGTTTTTCTAGGATCTTTCAGCTTTTGCCTTGTCTGAATAGTTTTCTTGAAAAGAAGAATACCAGTAGGTAACTTATACCTACTCTTCACTGTATTAAAGACTAGTAAAGAGTTTAAGATACTGGCATTCTTCTTTTTAAGATGAATCTTCACAAAGTCTCGTCAGAATCTATCAGTATCTATAGATAAATAGTTTTCGACTCACATATTTTACAACCAAGGGATATCCAGGGTTAATTGGGTACAAAACGTGATAGTCCACGTGACAAGTGTGAGGATAAAAAGTAAAAATATGCGAAAATAATTACATGCTGAAGTCTACGTCAGACCAGAATACTGGGAAATTCTGGTTTCTATAGTAGAACATTGAACATTAAGTTCATAAAGATTCCCTCACGTGACCGAGTGGCTTTAACCGGTTATTGTTCCTCTATCATAAGATCAGGATTGGCTGAACCGACTCAAATTCTGGCCAGAGTGTGAGCTTTATCATTGTAGCATGGGATTTTTTTTTCAAGAGGTTTGACAGAGGGAATTACAATCTTAATATCAACCCAATATTTAGGAAAATAAGTAGGTAAATAAATATATGCTATATATATGTACTTAGTGTCAATCCAATACCTATATTCAAATAAAAGGGATTTACATTATGCCAATCCAAGATGTAAATAGGTACCAACATAAGTACCTAAGTAAATATAGGTAATCAGTCTCATTATTCTCATTTATTTTACGAGCTTTATTTCAATTCAATAGGCAGGAAAATACCTAGGTAAAGAAATAGGTGTTAGACTTCAATATCTACTGAGTTCTCACGCTCCCATTGGTTATGCAATAGGTAACTGTTTTATATGAATCTATTAATCTGTGTTACCATTAATTGATTTGCACTATCTATTTTATCCTTGATGATTAGGTGCATAGATGTTAAAATTATCCCTGCACCTACATAACCCAATATCTACAATTCTATGCCTTTTCCACAAGTTTGGCCATGCCTCGGGATGAACTAGCGGGATTCCGGAGCGAAGCGACGGAATTCAGCTAGTATATTATAAAAGAGTAAACCCTGACTCATTCATTCATTCACTCACTCATAATCAACGCACAGCCGAAACGGCTGGACCGATTTTGATGAAACTTCGAGAATAGCTTCCTTTTGATTTGAATAGGCCCTCTAATAGTCAGGTGCGGTACGATACGGTAAGTTACGCTACGGTCACCTACGGCCATGCCTCTATGCATACGGCCATCCTGCATACGGCCATGCCTCAGCCTCAGCCATGCCTCAGCCTGCTTGTAGAATATATGTATATACCTTGTTTATCCTGCTGGGATGGTCTGGCTGATTAACTTCAAACAAGGAGTAGACTAGCTTTGTCTGGCTGGGGAACTTTAAACAGGGAGTAGACCAGTTTAGTCTGGCTGGGGGGACTTGAAACGGGGAGTAGACCAGCCCGAAATTTTCCTTTTTAAAGAAATAGCAAAGGTTGAGCGCGAAGGGCACTGTAAAAATTTTGTAGCCGTTTTGGCTACAAATGTCAACCCAAAGTAACTACCCTTAGGGCTGATTGAGATCGATGGTCCATTGACGTCGACTGAAACCGAACACTACCTCGACAACATAGATTCACCTCGTCGCGTCGTTCGACCATCGATTGACGGCGTCGACTATGTGTGGACACACCTTAGGAGCTTACCACTCATGAGTTACAATGAAAATTTGAATTGTGTACAAAAGTTACATAGCTATACGAGTATATACCTACATAGTAGGTGACTTACTGATAGGGAGTCATCTAACAATGTCAAACTGTAATAATACAAATAACGCAGGAAATCCCGTCCAATATTTCACGAGCTTAATCCAATTCTAAAATTCAACTTGTCCACAATAATCGTTTTGACAAGTCATTCCTTAATTGTTCGGCCACAAAAACTCCCCAGTTGGTTTTCTTTGGAGTTCCCAGAAGTATGACGAGCCGAACTTCTATATTTAGTCCATTTACAAGTGGGTAGGTACATATTGTTCGGGATATAATCAAAACTTGTTTGATTTTGGTCATCATTATTATTAAATATGTTTATATTAGACATCCTAGGAATCCTAGGTTATAAAGTTATAAGTACCTATAGGTATTAGACAAAACTTTGGTCATCATGTCTACACCATTGGTAATTGGTTAGGTATGTCTACCCGGGTTTGCATCCTGCCATCAGCGATCGGCTTTTCGGTTCAAGATTCACACGTAGGAGGTAGTCTGTGGCTACTGGCATCTTGTAACCACTGGAGTCCACTGACATTCCAGATTCCAGTCCAGGTGGACAAAATGCAATTCTGTACAGGTGCATATTCAATGGATTCCGACCATCTGATTGGACTGGACTGTTGTTAATGGACGCCAGTGGTGTTTACACGAGGCCAGTGTCTGGACTGACTACTGATCTCACGCACTAGCAATCTGTCCTCTGTCCATTATGTACCAAAGATCGCGGAAGGAGACAACAGTCTTGTAGGAATGTCTCATGAAGAAGAATGTGCCATAAATTATTTTCCAATCTCTGCTTAGCATCCGAGCAAGGTTAGAAGTTAGAACTGATTCTCCAGCTGTGATAATAGCCTAACTTTATTTATCTATTACACAGGTACATTACATTATTATGAGGTAATTAGTGAAGGAGGTGGATCTAGCTATTAACCCATGTCATTGTTCAGAACTATTTGCAAAGATCTCTGCTATATACGACTCACCAATATACACTGGAGATTATTTCTGGCTTACACAACATTAGGATGTCTAATAGATCATTTTCATCATGCTTGAGGCATCTTTGATGAAAAATGAAAACCTATTGTATGACCATTGATTACCTGTGAATGAAGTTGTGAAGATTATCTGTAAATAAATCATTTAACTTGAGGCATCTTTGAATGAAAAACCATAGTGTGATCGTGATCCGGAGATCTGCATTTCATGTTAGGAAGTTAGAATCATCTCTGCAGACAGATTAGAATTCAGACATTGGAAATTCCGAATCTTTCTTGAAAATCAGAACTGTACACGACACGTTTTCTCCATTTTTAGTCGTCCTTCCTTTATTATTACAATAGTAATAACAAGCGGGGCCCGTCCCTCCGGGAATTTTTTGATCTTGGTTAAAGAAAATCAGTATTTATGTACCTACCTATTTTATTTAATATTCAGTTTATTATTATTCTTGATTTGATTTTTTGATTTTACTTTCATGTAATGATTTAAAATCAAGACTAGAGCCCGTCCTCCCTTTATTTCCAATATAATGTTTAAGTCACCCATCCATTTATTGGCCTTCCTCGGCGTAGCTTAACATAGGTAACGCCAAAACCGGTCTTGAATTAACGACTGAAGTGTTATCTAAAACTTTCTCGCTTTGAGTTCATAGGTCGTCGCGACAAATTTCAAGATCAGAGCTCATTTGTGTGAGAAAATGAGAAAAAAAAAATCCCACAATTAGTCAATTAACTTTAAGTCACCCATCCATTTATTGGCTTTGCTCGGCGTAGCTTAACATAGGTGACGCTAAAACCGGGCTTAAATGATCGACTGAAGTGTTATCTAAAACTTGCTCGCTTTGAGTTCATAGGTCGTCGCGACAAATTTCAAGATCAGAGCTCATTTGTGTGAGAAAATGTGAAAAAAAAAAATCCCACAATTACTCAATTAACTTTAAGTCACCCATCCATTTATTGGCTTTGCTCGGCGTAGCTTAACATAGGTGACGCTAAAACCGGGCTTAAATGATCG
The DNA here is from genome assembly GCF_000475195.1 of Diaphorina citri. Classification (NCBI taxonomy): domain Eukaryota; kingdom Metazoa; phylum Arthropoda; class Insecta; order Hemiptera; family Psyllidae; genus Diaphorina; species Diaphorina citri. Next base: position 271,110 of record NW_007377542.1, on the reverse strand, counting down.
ACTGAAGTGTTATCTAAAACTTACTCGCTTTGAGTTCATAGGTCGTCGCGACAAATTTCAAGATCAGAGCTCATTTGTGTGAGAAAATGTGAAAAAAAAAATCCCACAATTACTCAATTAACTTTAAGTCACCCATCCATTTATTGACTTTGCTCGGCGTAGCTTAACATAGGTGACGCTAAAACCGGGCTTAAATGATCGACT
>NW_007377542.1:266659-270576 GCF_000475195.1 Diaphorina citri | reverse complement strand
GAGAAGACTAGCGTCTGGCTGTGGGACTATAAACAGGGAGGAGAAAAGCTAACCCTAACCAGCCTAGCAAGCTGGCAGCTCCTCAAAGGGTTCTCTCTGCTTTTAAAGACAAAGCACAAGTCCTCATGATGGTTAGGTAGGTACATAAGTACTGATTTTCTTTAATCCTGATCGAATAAACTACGGGCTAAATAATTCCCGGAGGGACGGACCCAGCTTGTTCTTTTGTGATTTGATTTAGTCTAATTATCTGAAGACATCCCATTATTCTACTTTATGAAGCGGGATTTTCCCGATTAGATTAGATTTCTGATGAGATCATCTTGTGACATTGACGGGATGAAAAGCGAAGTGGAACTTTGAATATAATGCGAATAGGTACTTCCGCAAAACTTTGCACGTAGTCATCTGTGCAGAAAAATGAGTCAACGAAGGAGCTCCAGTTTTTACTTTCTACCTATTACTATACAGAGTATACAGTATAGCGAGCTATACTAGTAATGAAAGTATTGCAATCGGTCCAATTTTTTTTCCTTCTTTTCAAGAAGTTTAATAGGGGGAACTGTAATTGCTAAGGTCCAAGAGCGAAGAGAGAAGGAAGACAGGATAGGAGAAAGCCAGCCGTTCCGAGAGCGAGCTTTATCCGTTCAGGATAAAATCCGCCCCTCATCATCTTGTCCCCCGTTTCTTGTCAGTCCCTTCCCTTATCAGATAAGGCATCAGGTATTTTACCTGTGACCTATGAGATTGTTGATCGCGTGCTTAGACAAGTTGATCATAATAGATAAGTATACTTACATGTTATGAAGTAAAGTACTTAGATGTCTATCTGACCTGTTTCAACTTTTAAGCCCACTACACACGTGCACACACACGTTTACATGCATGCACGAAAAAAAGATCACGTTGTCTGATGAAAATTTAATTATTCAGCATGCATGCAAAGTCCCTTCCCGGCAGCCCTATTGTGTGACTCATGTCCTGATAAATTCTTCTAATTCAAATCTTTTCATAGTTAAAAAAATAACAAGCTACACACGTGCACACACACGTTTACATGCATGCACGAAAAAAAGATCACGTTGTCTGATGAAAATTTAATTATTCAGCATGCATGCATGCCTGTTGCCTGAACGTTTGTGGCGAGTTCATGCACAGGCCTGTCACAGACTCCTATACCTGCAAGTGAAAAATGTTGGTCATGTAATAACCGAAAGTACGGAAACAGGCATATGCATAACCGTATGACACTTATGACAGTCATGGGCATGCATAGGTATGTGTTTGTTCCGATAGTTGACATGCATGCACAGGCCTGTCACAGACTCCTATACCTGCAAGTGAAAAATGTTGGTCATGTAATAACCGAAAGTACGGAAACAGGCATATGCAATATGCATGAATAACAGGCATATGCATAACCGTATGACACTTATGACAGTCATAGGCATGCATAGGTATGTGTTTGTTCCGATAGTTGACATGCATGCATGACAGGCATGTGCATTGTTGAACGTGTATGGCGGACCTACAATGATCGGTGATTTTCATCGAAGATCCAAATTACCTAATTCTTTATTTTTTTCGGCGAGTAAATTATTTTTATCTCTGTATCTGCCAGAAGGTCCGAATAAAATTACATGCAACGGACATGAAATTAATTACGTAGGTTCAAGTTTGCACCTAGAATTTGGTAGGTACTTATTTTTGAGAGTGCTAATTGGCTTCATCTTCATTCTACATTCAAAATTTCAGACCATTACCTATCTAGATATTCAGATATTACCTGAATTACAGACCATTACCATTACTTAGATATCATATTCAGATATCACCTCATTAGAACCAAAATAATTTGACCCTTAGAAGGATTGATATTCATGATTGATATTTGGGGGCACGGTTGGTCCAGTGGTAACGCGCTTGCTTGCCATGCAGAAGGTCCCGGGTTCGAATCCCACCATTGACAAACATTTGTACTCGTTTTTCGATTGCAAATATTTCAACGGGTTACTTTCTGGTGTTCTCGTGTTGAGCCAGCACCTAAATGGGAAGTATTGTGTCTCTTCTCGCCCATCTGATGAGAGGCATACTACGGGATGGGCATGCTACGACACAGGCCACAAGCGTCTAATGTATGTTAAGGCGGTCTCTTCCTGATCCCTTGTGTGCCGCGTCCATTTTCATTTAGGACTATTGTACTGAAGCGTCTAATCTAGCATCGACACAGGCCACAAGCGTCTAATGTATGTTAAGGCGGTCTCTTCCTGATCCCTTGTGTGCCGCGTCCATTTTCATTTAGGACTATTGCACTGAAGCGTCTAATGTAGCAGTTGTTCCATTGCTACGAAATAAAAACGGCGGTGGAACACTCATCTTTTAAAAATTCAATTCAATTCATTGAACCAAGGTCAATTCGTCATGTGTTCTCAATTCTCTGATTAACTTTTTCAGAGAATCCAAATACGAGGAATTGGGAATCTCAAAGTTGACGTAAGTTGTACTCGACATGCTTTTCATGAAATTCTTATGGTAATAAATACCTGGTGCCAATGCATGCTACCGAACGTCCTTGCAAGATACCTATAGATATATTATAGTCATCAATGGTCGATACTTCGACAGATGGAGAAGGAACCAAATTTGTCCAGAACCAGAGTGGACGAATAGATGGTATTTTGATTGAAATTTTCGAGTTTGGAGAATCAAAGGTCAAAGAAGAAGGAGGAAAGGGCGAGGAGGGGAATAAGAAGATCCATTGCTACGAAATAAAAACGGCGGTGGAACACTCATCTTTTAAAAATTCAATTCAATTCATTGAACCAAGGTCAATTCGTCATGTTTGTGTTCTCAATTCTCTGATTAACTTTTTCAGAGAATCCAAATACGAGGAATTGGGAATCTCAAAGTTGACGTAAGTTGTACTCGACATGCTTTTCATGAAATAATTCTTATGGTAATAAATACCTGATGCCAATACATGCTACCGAACGTCCTTGCAAGATAGATATATTATAGTCATCAATGGTCGGTACTTCGACAGATGGAGAAGGAACCAAATTTGTCCAGAACCAGAGTGGACGAATAGATGGTATTTTGATTGGAATTTTCGAGTTTGGAGAATCAAAGGTCAAACAAGAAGGAGGAAAGGGCGAGGAGGGGAATAAGAAGAAAAAGAAGAAGAAGAAGAAGAAGAAGAAGAAAAGAAAAAGTAATTTTCAACACCTAGGTTTGTTTGTCATTTATTGTATTTGTATTACTTACATAATACATTGCATTTCGGATAATAAATAAATAATAGTGCTTATTTATACTGCTCGCATAGGACTGAAAAGTCCCTTTACTCCAGCAGTAGGCTACTACTATTATTGTGGTTAAATTCTCAAACTATTTTGAGGATAAAATTCCACACCTCGGCTGGGATTGAACCCACGCCCTCCTGTTTACCAGGCGAGCGTTTTGACCACTACACCACCGAGGCAAGTAAACACCGAGGCGGAACGTGGCTTGTTGACAATGGTGACACGGCAATACTTATTTTTACAACTGCCTTTAATCCAACCTATTAGAGGCAGTTGTAACTGCTGTGAATTCTTATATCGTTCCAAAATCCAAGAGAGGAGGACAGGATAGCAGAAAGTCAGCCGTTCCAAGAACAAACCTTATCTGTTTAGGAGAAAGTTCTTGAAGGGGGGCGGGAATCGAACTCGCGACCTATCGTTAACAGGCAGGCGTGCTATCCTCCAAACTAGACTGGCTAATTTGGTTTAGAAGCTTTTATAGTATCCGTAATAATTAACGTACAATGAGACATCAAACTCATAGGCCACATAATCCGGCACAACAACTTTATAACAAATATATTTGAAGGCAAAATCCAAGGAAAGAAGACAAGAGGACGACCAAGGAAACAATAG
>NW_007377542.1:264130-266589 GCF_000475195.1 Diaphorina citri | reverse complement strand
TGTTCCTGGTAAAAAGACCTTTAATTTGATATATAGGTCGACTAGGTTTGGATTAATCAGTCTTAATTAATTATTTAACATTCTATTGATAAGAGACATACCTACATAAAAATCCAACTCTGAGGCGTAGGTGTAGGTACGGGCAAAAACAGCCCCAAAGCATGGGTTAAGCTTCTACGAATAGATAGAAGAAAATGACATACCTAATATGGACTATTGCAGTGATTCCCAAACTGGAGTCCGCGGCCTCCGCAGGGGGCTGTGAAGGACTTCGTGATCCCCAAAAAGATCACATGAAATAAAGTAAAGGTGTCGCTCTAGGGACAATTAAAAAAAGGGGCCGCGTAGAAAAAAGTTTGGACTATTGGATAGGTAGGTATCAGTTATTATTTGACTGTTAAGAAAGTGTTAAATCATAACAATCAAATTTTGCGAAATTTAGGTTCGGTTCACCTATGAACAACTTAGGGCCCGTTCCCACTTGTTTGTCTCATTAATCAGTCTTAATTAATTATTTAACATTCTATTGATAAGAGACATACCTACATAAAAATCCAACTCTGAGGCGTAGGTGTACGGGCAAAAACAGCCCCAAAGCATGGGTTAAGCTTCTACGAATACTACGAATAGATAGAAGAAAATGACATACCTAATATGGACTATTGCAGTGATTCCCAAACTGGAGTCCGCGGCCTCCGAGGGGGCTGTGAAGGACTTCGTGATCCCCAAAAAGATCACATAAAATAAAGTAAAGGGGTCGCGGAGTGTTCATAATTGAGGAGCTGGGTGCAAAAAGGGCAATAAATGAAAATCATCAAGCTGAGATATTTAACTTTAAAGTTTTCAATTTTTCATCAAAATCCTTGAAAAGTATGTTTACAAAAAACGCTGTAACTCATCGAAAAAAAAGTTATCACTGCAGTTCAAACGCTGGAAGATGGAGCGCACCACGTTCTATCCAAAAAACCGTTTTACGCAAAAAGGGCAAAAAATCCATATTTCCCTTTTTGCACCCAGCTCCTCAATTAAAAAAAGGGGCAGCGTAGAAAAAAGTTTGGACTATTGGATAGGTATCAGTTATTATTTGACTGTTAATAAAGTGTTAAATCATAACAATCAAATTTTGCGAAATTTAGGTTCGGTTCACCTATGAACAAAATAAGGCCCGTTCCCACTTGTTTGAAAAAAAAAAACCGTGTCGTGCCGTGCTCGTGCCTAGTGGGAACACTCTCATTTAAACATTTAAATTACAAGTGGGAAAACGGCCGGCGACCCTATTAGAAAGGCGGCTGTCCAGCATTTCTCTCTACCTAGGATATTTTTTTTTTTTTTTTTTTTTAAAAAGGCGGCTCTCACTATTTTCTCTCTCCCTATGTTTTTTTTTTTTTTTTTTTTTTTTTTTTAGCGTGCACAGTCGTTCTTTGCGTTACCCCGTTATCAACACATAAACCCTGCCATTTTTTTCACGTTAAAAAATATTTACACCTGCACCGAAAGCCAAAATGACGATAACGTGGACACAACATAATGTAGGTAGTACAAACTTAAAATGTCACCGGTCTATTTTATAAGTTGAACAAATATCTTTATCAAATTACAACAGGTATGGAAACGCATGCAAAAGTCAAAAGACAGAAAAAATTAATAATGGGAACAGAACTTACCATGGCTGCAGAATATTGAAGATTATCACATGAACCAAGAAGAAGCTGAGCGTCAACTTGCCAAGAGATTTGATCAACAGATTCAAACCGTTCAGGGGAATCAACTTTTCCTTATTTTTCGTACCCTACGTCCGCGTAAAACTTATAATTATTTATTAACGACAAACATCACAAACAAACTCTCTCAAATTGGAATTCCTTGAGAATAGTAGGAATGAATTTAGATAATTATTTATTAACGACAAACATCACAAACAAACTCTCTCAAATTGGAATTCCTTGAGAATAGTAGGAATGAATTTAGAATCAGTTTTAACTGACAGTTCAAACTGTCAGTTAAAACTGTCAGTTAAAACTGTCAGTTAAAACTGATCGTGAATGGCTGGCCTTAGAGACCATCACATTGTAAATTAAGTTATATGCTGGGTGAGGACTAACTTTCATTGTGTGCCAATGATTAAATACCACGAGGCTGGACACTTGGCATAATGATCTCGACCAGCCTAAGCCAGCCTAGTTAGCTTAGTTGGTAGTGCGTCTGCCTTGTAAGCGCTAGGCCGCGGGTTCGATTCCCGCCCGGGGCGGATTTTATCCTGATCGGATAATGTTCGTTGTCGGAACGGCTGGCTTTCTCCTATCCTGTCTTCCTTCTCTCTTGGATTTCAGGACGATAAGACCTTGGCAGTTACAGTTCCTTCTATCAAACCTCAAAAAAAAAAAAAAAAAAAAAAAACCTATAATTTTTTTTTAATAAAATTAATTTTGTTTTGGGGGAAAAAACCCCAAAAGGTTTAC
>NW_007377542.1:257333-264055 GCF_000475195.1 Diaphorina citri | reverse complement strand
TAAAAAGATTTTTACGTTAGGAGACTTTCTCCGACGTTTTCTACGTCATCTGGAGACTTCAAAAAGTAACCTTTGGAGATCCTTTCAGTTAGTAATAGAGAAGTATACTTTATACATGGGACGAGACTTACGACTTTTTATATATCAGACGGCAATGTTTTGGGCGACTAATACTCTGCTTCTCTACTGGGGTTAAGGATCAGGGTAGCTTTATTCTATTTTTCTAATATGCCTCATTTGTCGTCTAAAGAGGCCGGCACTCACGGGACCCGAGTGGCCGGGGAGACGCGAGAAGTTTGTGAGACTTGAGGTTAATTTTCTTTTCAGTTGAAACATCGAAAAGTTTTTTGGAAAGAAAGAAAGAGAGAGTTCATAAAAAAGGCAGGTTTAAGAAGACTCCCGCGTAAGAGATCTTTTTTCACTCCGCTCCCCCCTGTATTTTCGTCCCTCTCGGCAAAAGCAAAACTCCTGGATCCCAAAATCCCAAATCAGTGAGACGTCCCTGTATCAGACATCGAGTACCTACGTTTTGTGTTCGGTGGTTGATGCTCGCTTGTTTTGGCGAAATTTATTGATTTCATAAAATACGTACAATACCTGTGGGTACAATTCAGCTTGTTTTCTTTTTTTTTTCCCCTCCGAAAGATACTTACTCTACTTTTTTTTCTTTTCCTGAACATTTTTTCTTTGTATGTACCTTTTTTTTCTTCTTCTTCTTTTTTTACATCACGTCTTCTTTCTATTTTTCTGTGCCTTCTGGAAAAAAAAAAATAAAAATAAAATAAAATAAACTGTCCGTCAGTAGCAGATTTTTTTTTTCTCCCTCAAAACCTCTCTCACAGTAAAGCTGTAAAACATAAAATTACTTTTGTAATCTGTTCATTTCCGTCACCCGTCCAAATGATTGCCACACTCGACGTTGGACAACTTTAGTGAGCTGAAGATTCGAATTTTAGTTCATCTTGTGAAACCAAGATCTCCGTGGCCGAGCTATCACACAAGGAAAGCAAATGCGTTTTGATAATTTGATTCCCCCTACACTAAATTGACTTCGGATGTCACTAAATATACATTGGATTGGGTAATCTTCATTCACCACGTGGTTATATCATTGCAAAAGAACAAAATGTTGCATTATTCTGCTCCTAGTCTTCAAGTTTCCCATTCATCTGGTATAAGAGATAACATCTGTTAATGCACACAATGTTATACATCCCTATTCATATGTTATACATATGGGCGTTTCAAAAACGACACAGCTTATCAACCATTTTATCAAAAAAATAGTTGTCCTTGTTGCTTTGTGGTTTATGGGCTTGTTTTAGGTGGCATGGTTCTTCTGAAGGAGCTTTCCCACCCAAGCACTTTTATTTATTTTTCGTAGGTATTTTATAAAATTAATGCAATGTTCTACACTCTACAGTTTAGCAATAGTAGGTAGGTACCTACCTATAATAAAGGTGTCAGTCCCTTCCCGGCAGCCCTATTGTGTGACTCATGTCCTGATAAATTCTTCTAATTCAAATCTTTTCATAGTTAAAAAAATAACAAGCTTGTGCCCCATCCGTGGCAAAATTTAGTATGTTCTGAGAATTTTGTTGAAAAATATTAAATTAAAACCTAATAAATTAAAACAGACTGTGGATCTAAACACTGAAGTTCTTCAATACAAGAAGGGTGATAAATTATACTCAATTAATTAAGCAACTTGACAAAAACCGTCAATTGGGATAATGTTCTCAAACCGAACATTATTTCAATAAAACCACAATAACAATAATACAGCACCGACACAAAAAAACACCTATTAGTTTATTCTGCAAAATAGTTGCTGCCCAAATATCCCAGAATTTTCATGAAATAGGTATTAGGCAATATGAAATATGTATATATTAGTTTATTCTGCGAAATAATAGTGCAAAAAATACTTGTAGACCAAATATCCCAATCTATTTCTAAGAAACAAATCACCCAATTTAAATTGAGACAGGATAATATAAGCAACACAATTGAACTTCACGACTACAATTGTCTGGCTAGGGGCACGACAACTATTGTCTGGCTAGATAAAATTCCATACCTCGGCTGGGATTGAACCCACGCCCTCCTGTTTACCAGGCGAGCGTTTTGACCACTACACCACTGAGGCAGAACGTGGCTTGTTGACAATGGTGACACGGCAATACTTATTTTTACAACTGCCTTTAATCCAACCTATTAGAGGCAGTTGTAACTGCTGTGAATTCTTATATCGTTCCAAAATCTAAGAGAGGAGGGCAGGATAGCAGAAAGTCAGCCGTTCCAAGAACAAACCTTATCTGTTTAGGAGAAAGTTCTCGAAGGGGGGCGGGAATCGAACTCGCGACCTATCGTTAACAGGCTGTGCTATCCTCCAAACTAGACTGGCTAATTTGGTTTAGAAGCTTTTATAGTATCCGTAATAATTAACGTACAATGAGACATCAAACTCATAGGCCACATAATCCGGCACAACAACTTTATAACAAATTTAATATATTTGAAGGCAAAATCCAAGGAAAGAAGACAAGAGGACGACCAAGGAAACAATACTTCAAAGACACGCAGAAGTCCATGAGATATACCTACATCATTCAGTGAATGGAAGAGTGTGGCCGTGTGGCGAACAACAGAAATGAGTGGCTTCACAGACAAGGCCTAGCCTTTAGATATTGATGATGATGAATGAAACATCCCAGATGCATGTGTTTTTTTTTTTTTTTTTCTTTTTTTTTTTTTTTACCGCGGTTACAGGCAGGCGTGTTACCTTTCAAACTAGACTGCCCACTGTTAGAAGCCTTTAGTGTCCGTAATAATTAGACATACCATGAGACATTCTCAGAAGCATGTGTCATGTTTTTCCGGCGGGTATATTTAGCTTCCTGGTCGATTGACACATGTTTTGCTCGTTGCAGGAATTTGAGAGCAAGCAAACCAGAAGCAAAGCAAAGGAATTTTAGGAATCTTAATAGATTTGTTAATCCATTATTTATAAGTAATTTGTGATCTCATTAATCAGTCTTAATTAATTATTTAACATTCTATTGATAAGAGACATACCTACATAAAAATCCAACTCTGAGGCGTAGGTGTAGGTACGTTAACTGCGGTTCAGGACGAGCCAGCCAATTTAACACGGCTAGAGCTAGAGACCATCACCCCGGTGTATAGCAGATACAAAAAGACATGTTTTCTTTATTTTGCTATCGCCATTCGGCGAAAGCTAAAGCCGCTACAACAACTACAATCCTACACAAGATGACACCATCCTGACGCTACAGTGAGAAAAAAACTAGGGTGCCGGCAGCCCAATCAGGTGACTGGGTTTCGGCACCCTAATATTAAACTCTATATCGGGAAGCTCGACACTATAATATAGCATTCCAACAGCCTAAATCAGAGGAAGTAACCCAATAATATAGTTTTTCCACCCTAAACTTGTGGCACCCTGACACCATATTTTTTTTTTTTTTTTCAGTGTAAAACATGCAAGTCTTGTATTTTAGTCGGACAGGAGGACCAGTACCAGTAGTCCGTATCATCACCCAAAATCCCGATGCACCAAATTGGAACGTGCCAGACACGATGTTGACAACATTATGGCATGCTATAACATGCCTTGACATTGGCACAAGTACGGCCGAGAGATAATGGTTGAACCCGTACTATAACAAGACTGGCAGGTAGTGTGCGATTATGTTTTTTTCAATCAAGGTTTTCCTGCGAGAGAAAAAATACCAAATCGCTAGATTTGTTTACAACTTTACATTTTATACCTACGACTTCTTCTTTTTCTTCTTCTGAATAAGCCAGATTATGGTTGAGAGTTCAATCAACTGGTTAGGCATATACCTATTGAGTATTGCCTGTACGTAGTGCCTATTGCGTTTTCATCACGTCCACCATCGATGAGATCGCAAGTTGTGAAAAGCTGCGTCCACACTTTGGCCCGGCGATGTCAATCGACCTTCAATCCAAGGCGGCGGCGCGGCGCTTCGAACTTCTTGATATTCGCGCGCCTCCTGAGACGCTTGGTAAAATAATTTTGATGGAAAAAAGTTTAGAAGACAACAAAGCCTGACGTTACGCTTAGTACCATAGACCCGAGCGTGTGTACCTAGCTTTTTTTACACCCATTAAACATTCAGATTTCCATCCTTAACCTTATACAAGCGAGTAAATGTTCAATAATTAAGGAGTAACAATTAAGGAGCAATTATGATTATAGGCCAATTAGAATCTTGCTGATCATTAAAACGAGAGATCTCTTCGTTCATATTTCCTCTGATAAACGGTTCATACTCGTATATATTTGCTTAAGTCAAGGCCAAGGGTGCTGATCATCTGAACAAAGAAGTCATAAAAAAGTTGCTGTAGCATGCTGCGTGCTGGTATGCTAATAAATACCTACTGTGGTTTCAATGGGTGGGGAGATACTTTGGCTATTATAATAAACATAAAAGTTCTCATCGCTGCCCGTCAGGATGGTAATTACATAAGGATGGGAGGTATTGTGGATTTTCATTTTCAATTACCTCTATAGGTAGGTACTATGCGGCCGATTTTTCTTAAGCTCGAATCCCGAACCAGGATTTTGGTAATGGTAAAGCTGGATGTATTGAAATATTTGAAAGTCTGTCACTGAAGCCGATTTTTCTTAAGCTCGAATCCCGAACCAGGATTTTGGTAATGGTAAAGCTGGATGTATTGAAATATTTGAAAGTCTGTCACTGATTTAAAAAAAAAAACCTAGGGTTCCGGAAGCCCAATCGGGTGACTGGGTTCCGGCACCCTAAAATTGAACTCTATATCGGGAAGCTGGACACTTTAATATAGCATTCCAACAGCCTAAATTAAGATGAGTGACCCAATAATAGAGTTCTTCCACCCTAAACTCGTGTAAGTACATCAAATGCCTTAAATTTCAAACGTTCAGAGGAACTTGATCTATGAAGGTGAGAAAACCTGCCGTGCTTACCGGAACTTGGCCCGGCGTACTGCCGTGAGAAATGTTTTACGATTTGATATGAAATTACTATCTTCTCAATCCAACTATAACTAGAATCAATATGGAGACCCACAGCGACAGGCGACATGGCGACGAGCGTTAAAAAAAAAAAAAAAAAAAAAAAAAAAAAAAAAAAAAAAAAAAAAACGTGGTACAGTAAGGAAAAGAGCTTCGTGTCACCTAAGCTTTTTCGGTAAAATTTCACGTTTCCAACGAGCTCATGGGTGACCAATTCAAAATCTAGGATTCTGGGCAATCGCCTGCTCCTGGCTTTTGGCTATTTCCACTCTGATTGTATGGTGAGGTTAATGTGAATGGGAGGCTTGTCGCCGACTGGAGGGGAAAGTCCTTGTCCCTAAAAACCTTAGTTAGGTAAGCAGATTTTACAGACTATAATTAATAGGTACATTGACGTTGAAACCATAAAAAAAGACCTTTTGTTCTAACTTGAAAGGATAAAAAAAAAAATAAAATGATAAATTTATAAATAATACGAGTCTACTTCATCTGTCGTGAGATTTCCTCTTCCTCATTTGTGAAATTAAACTTCCCAGTGAAAGATCGACCGACTCAAACCCGACTCAAGTGCCAACTACATGTGCGAAACCTAAAGGATGACTACTAGAGATAGGTATTGTAGAGACTCCCCACTATGTGAACTTGAACTGAGTGATAATATCCAAAGTGGTGTACGTGACTATTGGTTATACGAAGATGAGTCATGTGTGATCCAAATTTTGCTGATTACAATTCAGAGAATGCACCAAATTCGGGGAATGCCAAAGTTGTAAGGGGTCAGCTTTTTTTGAGAAAAGTTTCAGTCATTGGTCCGTGTGTGTGTCTGTCTGTCTGTAAACAAAATATCTCGAGAACGGTAAGAGCTAGAGACTTGAAATTTGGCATGCAGCTGTCAAATGTGACAAGGATGTGACACGAAACTTTTGGTTAAGAAGATAGGTGCTGCGGTTGGCGGTATTTTGACCGCTTTTTGGCGGTTTTTGACCGTTTTCTGGCGGTTTTCAGCTATACTGACAAAACGGTTAGAGATATTGAAAAAAGTTACTAAAGAACATAAAAATAAGCATCATTCAATAGGATAAGGAAAGTCGTGTGTTGCTCACACCAGATTTTTACAGACATAATTACAGAAGGTTAATTAGGTGTTTCTAATAAATTACTTATCTGGGTGTTCAGGAGAGAATGAAGCACGGGGAAATCCCCAAGTTTGAAAGAAAGTCCAGTGACATTTTGATTTGCTATGGAGTATGAAATTATGAACCGAGTTGGCCTGGTGCCAATTTGTTGTGTTAATTCAAATTTCAGCAGAGAGAGAGAGAGAGAGAGAGAGAGAGAGAGAGAGAGAGAAAACACGTATTGCACCCTTGGTGACACAATGGGATTTCCGCTCAGAGCGGATTTTATCCTGAACGGATAAGGTTCGTTCTCGGAACGGCTGGCTTTCTCCTATCCTGTTTTTCTTCCTTCCTTCTTCGCTTTCGGGACGATAATGCATTAGCAGTTACAGTTCCCAAAAAAAAAAAAAAAAAAAAAAAAAAAACACCCCCTTTAATTTTTCGTCCCTTTTTTATCTCTCTCACTCTCTCTCACTCTCTCTCACTCTCTCACTCTCTCTCTCTCTCACTCTCTCTCACTCTCTCTCTCACTCTCTCTCTCTCTCTCCCCCTCACTCCCTCTC
>NW_007377542.1:249792-256295 GCF_000475195.1 Diaphorina citri | reverse complement strand
ATAAAGGGAGAACGGGCTCTAGTCTTGATTTTAAATCATTACATAAAAGTAAAATCAAAATTTTCGGATTTTTATCTACGCCAGGTTATTCCGACAATATATTCGTGTGCGGATGTTTTTGTTTACGTTTTATAGCGAAGTCGAAAGTTAATGCAAAACAATATCTGATCAAAACAAACAAAGAATATGCAATACCATTGTAGCTGTATTATTGTGCAACGTAACATTCTGAAAAGCTGACCTAAATAAGTACTAGGTAAACCTTAATAAAAGGTAACGTCGGTACATAAACAATCAAGACCAATATATCAATTACCAATAGAAACATAAACACAGATGTGTACTTATGTAGGTGTAGAACTACCTAACAAGCTCCGGCTTTTACGGATGGGTATACCATTTGTTAACTATTTATTTGATGAGAGAATTGTTCTGAAAAACCAATAAATGGAAACGTATAAATAGTATAAAATAAAGAAATAAAATAATAATAGGTTTATCTGTTATCTTATTGATCTGTTTTTATCAAGGTAATCCACTGACCCGAGTATTGATAAAAAAAGGATCAGTTTTAGCGACTCGCCGTAAATCACACTTAACACCCACTACTCAGAATACAGGGTGTCTGTCATGTTCTCATAAAGTGTCGGAACAAACAGTGTTCCTGGATCACTGTGTTGTAATGTAGCCAACCGACTTGTATTTTTGGTAATTTTAGTCCTTGATTATTCTTTCTTTCTCAAAGTATTGTAATCCTGAGAATACCTTTTTATTATTATTTTCTCTATTTTTGTATACCTACGTATCCAGATTTTTTCATGTGTATGCGGGCCACACGCTACATTGGCAGGTACTTCGCGGGCCACATACACAGGGGAGCAGGCCCGTATCCAGGATTTTCTTAAGGGGATTGGGGGTGGATGCTCCATTTTTGGAGTCCACCCCATAGTGAAAGAGCAAAAATCAAGTCCGAGGGGGCCCACCGGCACTATTGTGGTTTAAATACTACATACCTACTCAGATCACTGGATTCAAGAGCTACAATACCTAAAGCATCATCTCTTAGTAGCCCAGTAGCCAAATCACCTTTGTAAGACTATCAGGAGCTACAATACCTAAAGCAATATCTCCCAGTAGCTCATCAGATGGAATGGCCAGGATTCAGGAATAAGCTCTCTTAAAAATCCAAGCATTAGTCAAAATCCAGCAAATAACTCTTTTGAGAACGTTGTAATCTTGTAATTTACTGAGGATCCACTTTCGGATTTTTATCTACGCCAGGTTATTCCGACAATATATTCGTGTGCGGATGTTTTTGTTTACGTTTTATAGCGAAGTCGAAAGTTGATGTAAAAAAATATCTGATCAAACACAAACAAAGAATATGCAATACCATTGTAGCTGTATTATTGTGCAACGTAACATTCTGAAAAGCTGACCTAAATAAGTACTAGGTAAACCATAATAAAAGGTAACGTCGGTACATAAACAATCAAGACTAATATATCAATTACCAATAGAAACATAAACACAGATGTGTACTTATGTAGGAGTAGAAGTACCTCAATAAAAGGTAACGTCGGTACATAAACAATCAAGACTAATATATCAATTACCAATAGAAACATAAACACAGATGTGTACTTATGTAGGTGTAGAAGTACCTAATGGGAGAAGGTCGTACGAAATAATGTGTTTTTGAAAGTTCCAGGTATCTAAAAGTTGAAATGATCAATCACTGATTTTAGAGCAATTTGATTGACCACACAAACGCAGTACTCACGTACCTAATTGTTAATGACTTGTATTTCATCTAACCATGTAATAAAAGTTTTGTGGTCGCGAAACTTTGTGTGTTTTCATGTAAAAAGTGACGTCATCCTGTTCCCTAAAACATAGAAATTTACCAAGATATAAAGTACCACCCCCGCAATCACCAAACATAAGGTGAATGCACCAGTGGTTGACACCCCAACCTATACCTATAATATTGCCTATTCATTTCAAAAATACTTGTTACTGTTCAGACCTTTTCAATGAGTTTATCTGTGTTCTTTAATGTGCCATTTGTACTAACAATTTGATTTTCTTCTTTGCTTACAGGTAAGTAAAGAATGTTTGAACCTAGAACAGTATTTACCCAGGGTAAGTGAAATCCATCATACCCTCCAAGTATGTGTTTCTGTCATATAGGTACTTTGTCTTCCAGCAGTATTTAGTTACAATACCTAAAGCATCATCTCTTAGTAGCCCAGTAGCCAAATCACCTTTGTAAGATTATGAGGAGCTACAATACCTAAAGCATCATTTCTTAGTAGCCCAGTAGCCAAATCACCTTTGTAAGGTTATCAGGAGCTACAATACCTAAAGCAATATCTCCCAGTAGCTCATCAGATGGAATGGTCAAGGTGCTGGGTTCGTATCCAATTAGTTTCGCTCCGGTCAGTTTCGGTTGAGTGGATAAGCGCGGAACTCTTCTACTGTAGGATCCTGATTATCCAATGACCATCACCAGTAGATTCTGCCAGTGTTGCCGAACTTCCTGCCACTATTTGCTGATTACTGAGAGCTCAGAGTTGTGATGATATTTTTACTGGAAGCTGTGTTTTTGTTTAAGTGGCGAGTGAGATTACATTACATTGAAATGGGGGTCTTTTCTGACGAAATTTCCGTGTGAAGAGTCCAATATGTAGGACTATTGCACATCTAAACCTAGCTTAGATCCTTTTTATTGTTCTACTCTTCTACCAACGATAGATTCTTTTTACTGTATTCTGCAATTTAAAGCTTTCTGGGATTTCTGTCCCAGAAAGTTTTAAGAGGGACAGATCAGTCTAGGTGAACAGGTTCCTTTACCTTCTAATGGATATAGTGCATGTAAAGTGTCTTGGAAAATCATTTTTCCGTCAACAAGCTCAAATAAAAGCTTCCGTCGGCTTATCTCAAATAAAATAACGGATCCATTTCCCGTAAATATTAGAGGAAGTCGTAAGAAAGAGAGTTAGGTTTAGGGTTTACCTCACATAAAATAAGGCAAGTAAAAAGCTAATGATAAATACTTAACTACGAAAGTAGCGTATTTCAAGGTAAAAGCTTCTACGGAGTATAACGTACAAGTGTGACGATATTCCATAAATCTAACGCTCACGTCGCTTCGGTCGTTTGTCACGAGCGATAGAAGATAGAAATGTTGTGATTTTTCTTCTTTTTTATCTGTTGGATGATATTCCCTGCACGTTTCGAATTTGGGTTTGGAATTTTTTGTACCGTTAACCCTCAGGAGATTCTCTTCTCTTCTATTCGTCTCGTTTCGTCTATTTACCTTTTTTCCTCCTTCAATTCCCTTTCTTCCAGAACTTAATTCTGGATGCATCCCATATGCTTTCCCTATCTATTCTATGATTTTTTGATTTTTCTCTTGTTCGCAACACGTATTCTCAATTTCTCAAACAAACCACAGTGGAAACCTCCTCCCTCTTGTTTTGGTTTTCAAAAGGAAACTCTTATGGTTGCCTGAAGACTCTGGACTCTCTGGAGTGCCCTTTTCAATTTTTTTTTGGCCGTCATCGCCGAGAGACATTAGAATTTACTGGACTAACATTACTAATCCAAGGAGCCATATAGTAATTTTTTTCCCTTCAAGTTTATGCTAAAAGAAAGTTATTTCCAAAGTTTCACAGAGGTATTATTTTTTCCCTTTTCATATGTCGATTTTTACTGTACTAATAGGCCTTTCTTTCTTGGACACGATTTGTTGTCTATTTACGCCATGTAGTGTGTTCATAGTATTATTAGGGGGATGACTTACGAAGATATGTACGTATCTACTCTTCTGTTGTAATATTGTTATTACTTTTTATTTTAATGATAGAAAATGGCAGGAAGGAATATTCGCGAACTATATAATTCTTGGACACGATTTGTTGTCTATTTACGCCATGTAGTGTGTTCATAGTATTAGGGGGATGACTTACGAAGATATGTACGTATCTACTATTCTGTTGTAATATTGTTACTACTTTTTTTTTTTAATGATAGAAAATGGCAGGAATATTCGCGAACTATATAAATTGTATTCTCATGGTAGCTCAACTTATCAACCAGGGGTTAACTTGCGATAAAGCCTTCGTGCCGACGATATCAATATAGGAACCGAAAAATATGGCATGGTAGCTCCATATCCATATTTTCCAGGGTATCGCTATATTCTCCATAATTTCCATTTCCATTTCAACACGGAGAAAAGAGATGCTACGTGTTTTCCCTATGCTCAAGGTGTCACCAAGTCAGCTCTGTAATGGAATACAACATGTAAAAATATACATATGTATGGGATATAACATGAAAATATACATAATAATGGAATACAACATATGTATGTAGGACAGACTTGTATTTTTGGTAATTTTAGTCCTTGATTATTCTTTCTTTCTCAAAGTATTGTAATCCTGAGAATACCTTTTTATTATTATTTTTATTTTCTCTATTTTTGTATACCTACGTTTCGAGATTTCAAAGACATGAGCTACTGACTAGAACTCAGCTAAGATTCAAGCATTCTTATTATACTCTGTCATCATCCTCATCAGTATTAGCGCTATTATTAACATTAGCATTCTCTTGGTAGTGATAGAATGATCTTATTACTCACAATCATAATCATCATCACTATAATTATCATTATCATCAAGATCATAACTATCATTAAAACTCAAAACACAAACAACAACAATAACAAGCAACACTATCATTATACCCAATCATTTATCATTATTCATTATCATCATCAGCACTATCATCATGTCAGAGATCTATGTCGCCGGACCACAGTGAATTCAAGAAGCAAAATCCATCTTGTTTGACCTTTAGAGCACATCTGCAGCTGGTCCTGTATCTATCTTGCGTTATACTGTGGTCACTTCGGACATGTTGATTACAACTCGAGCTAAAGTCAAGGCTGATAACTCTCCTTGGCCAGTGGCCAGATGATTCTCGGGCTCGGGCGTTCTTGTGTTGTGTTTTAAACCACAAACCCATTCTCCTGAATGTACTCACCTAACTGAGCTTCCACGTTGCTTAGGCTGCTAGGATAACTCTTGAACTGCAGGTAAAAAATGTGGTGGAGTCTCCACCGTCTCGTCATTTGGTGAAATTCGGCCGTAATTCCTTGAGTAGATGCGTTGGAGCACAAATCACGTTCATTTTTGCCACCGATTTGTCAGCACTCAAATTTCGTGTACCTATAGCTTCTGGAAAGAGATCAATAGGAAGAAAGAGGTTTGGAATGCTGAGAGATGTGCTGAATGGAAGAACGTTTGAACAAATGAAGGAGGACGCCCAGGATCGAGAAAAGTGGAGAACGTCGTGTTGAAACCTGTCCTAGGACAGATCTACATCTATATGTATATTTCCATTGCAAATTTGTATTCCAACGGGTTACCTTCTGGTTTTCTCGTGTTGACCCATCACCCCCATCACCTAAATGGGAACTACACTGAGAAAAAAACTAGGGTGCCGGCAGCCCAATCGGGTGACTGGGTTCCGGCACCCTCTAATATTGAACTCTTGGAAAGCTCGACACTATAACGCTATAATATAGCATTCCAACAGCCTAAAGCAGGGGAAGTAGCCCAATAATACAGTTCTTCCACGCTAAACTTTTTCTCAGTGTAGTGTGTCCCGAAAACTCCAGATACAATCCCTTTCGCAAAGTTACAAATTGTGATGGTGTAGTCGTCCACCGTGCCGGACGACTACACCACTGAAGTTGGTATTGTCACCTTAGCTATATTAATTAGAACTTGGAAGTCCCAATGTGCCATGGATAGGTACCTACCTACCTAGTAGTTATTGCTGGACAAACCTTAGAGACCATCACATTGTAAATCAAGTTATAAGCTGGGTAAGGACTAACTTTAATTGTGTGCCAATGATTAACCCTACCATGCGCAAGATAACCGACTTTGCTCAAATTTTTGTATGTTATAGGTCCTGACGAGTACAAAAAGGAAATCAAAAACTTATTAAAAAAAAATAAAAAAAACGTAATTTTTCACCCTCTTTTGGCCAATTTTCAAATTGTTCCAGATCTGGCACTCTGCGCATGGTAGGGTATACCACGAGGCTGGACACTTGGCATAATGATCTCGACCAGCCTAAGCCAGCCTAGTTAGCTTAGTTGGTAGTGCGTCTGCCTTGTAAGCGCTAGGCCGCGGGTTCGATTCCCGCCCGGGGCGGATTTTATCCTGATCGGATAATGTTCGTTCTCGGAACGGCTGGCTTTCTCCTATCCTGTCTTCCTTCTCTCTTCGATTTCGGGACGATAAGACCATAGCAGTTACAGTTCCCTCTGTCAAACCTCTTAAAAAAAAAAAAACCTACGTCAATAGTTTGAAGAGACGCCCGGCATAAATCAACACGGAACAGAGTTTTGATGTTTTACTGATTTTTTTTTTTTTTTTTTTTTTTTTTTTTTTTTTTTATTTTATGTTAAAATTTTTTTT
>NW_007377542.1:178559-248910 GCF_000475195.1 Diaphorina citri | reverse complement strand
TTGCAGGGTTGTTTCAAGAAGTCATAGAGCCAGAAAAAAAAATGGAGGTCATCCAACGGGTTATTTTCTTTTTCCTCCTGAACGACTTCTAGATACCGAGATAATTCGGATTTAAAACGCATTAGGCTATGGTGTAAACTCGTGAACTTTTTGGAACGTCACGCATACGCGTCCTTACACGGATGACGTCACCTACATTATCAAATTGTCTCTTCGCCGGAGCAGCTCTCTCGCAGGGACCGATAGCACATATTAATGCTGTTTGTGGCGCATACATTTCTGCGCATTCGTCTGCTCTCCGCCAACGTGGCTTGCTATACTGGGCCAGCCTTACGTAGTGGACGGGGAAAAAAACAACTGTCGGTAAAGGTATGAGTTGACGTCGTCATCATAGTAATATGGAAATACTCTTTTCTATGCGGAACAACGAAAATAAAAACATTGAATTTCGATCTCTTTACAGTGGTATTTTTTCGGCTTATTTAGTATATACCTTTAGTATTGACCTCGACTTTGAACTATATTTTCCCAACATTATGCTTATTGACATGTAGGAATCGGACCATTTCTATTTCACAACATACATAATTTTTACCCACTTTGCCAACACAAAACTGACCTATTTCCATGACTTCACTCAGATAGTAGATATGATGAGGAATACATCTCGCCAGCGCAAACTTACGTATATTACTTACCCAAGTAGTACTAAATTTTTTTTTTTTTTTTTTTTTGGTTCCTAAATTTTTTTTTTTTTTTTTTTTTTTCATTTTTACTTTTTTTTTAAACCAACTCCAAGAGAATTTGAGAGATCCCGCAAATCGAATAGCCTTCAGGGAGAGGCCCTTTCTTCTTTTCTTCGAATGGCTAATGGTTGAGTTGATTCGTAACCAATCCAGATAATTAGCCATGCTCGACGTATCTTAACTTTGGGGTAGTCTACTGAACTTGCATTTTCATCGTAACGTCATAAACGATTCTTCTAAAAACGCCTTCAAATTTTCAAGGTAGACCAAATGAGACGAATATTGTATTTTCTTTGCATACCTACCTGCACACAGTTTTGAAGGCACTACTCGATTTATCGTTAATCCTGACCATAATATCCTGACAACAAAAAGTCGATTAGCGATAGCCAGCCTAGTTAGTAGCGCCTGTAGTGCGTCTGTCTTGTAAGCGCTAGGCCCCGGGTTCGATTCCCGCTATTGGCGGATTTCATTCTAAACAGATAAGATTCGTTCTCGGAACGACTGACTTTCTCCTATCCTCTCTTTCTGCTCTCTTATCTTTCGGGACGACAGATCCTTAGCAGTTAGAGTTCCCTCTATCAAACCCCGCGTCTGCCTTGTAAGCGCTAGGTCGGGGGATCGATTCCCGCCCAGAGCGAATTTTCTGAACGGATAATGTTCGTTCTCGGGACTTTGGATTTTTCGCCTCTCACGTTCAGACTGTCTCACAGACCCAGGTCTGTGAGACCGTAGGTTGAATGCTGAAAAGATGATGGTCAAAGAACAACACAACCTGGTTAGTTATAATTATTAGACATCAATTTAAAATTTAATTTATCATTCGGCACGTTTGTACAGTTGGTAAGATTTGTACAGTAAAAGAAATCATGTGTAAATAAATTAGATCGAGTTTTACCACCGTGGATTGTCTCAGGATTGAGTTCAATCCGAGGTTGACCTGGGTATTTTTTTTATTAATATTTATTATAGTAAATATATTTCATAAAGATCAGGGAACGAAGACTTTCTTTTTTATGGATCTAGACATCAATTTAAAATTTAATTTATCATTCGGCACGTTTGTACAGTTGGTAAGATTTGTACAGTAAAAGAAATCATGTGTAAATAACTTACTTAGGTCGAGTTTTACCACCGTGGATTTTGTCTCAGGATTGAGTTCAATCCGAGGTTGACCTGGGTATTAATTATTTCATAAAGATTAGGGAACGAAGACTTTCTTTTTTACGGATTTGGAACTTTGATACTCGTATTTTCTATGTTATACCTACGTAACAAAAAGGAGAAAATAGAAAGTAAAAATCCACCTTTGGGAAAAAAATCCTAAAGCGAGGAGATATGTTATACCTACGTAACAAAAAGGAGAAAATAGAAAGTAAAAATCCACCTTTGGGAAAAAAATCCTAAAGCGAGGAGATTTTTTTTTTTCAATCATTTCGGTTCTAAGTTCCAATTTAACACATAATGTGGAAGCTATTGTACATTTCTTAAACGGAATATCTACTTAGAAGTTAACAATACAATAAATCTATGGTCAGTCTTATAACATAATATTATACAACGATATTAGAAAATCAATATGGGTTACCTTTACCTCTCTTTTATATTCAACTCGGCAACTTTCTAACTTTCTTTTCATTTTCTTAGTTTCTCTATTGTGCTTACTTCCGCCTAACGTACTTTCTTTTTCTTTTTTACCTTCGTCTTCTTCTTCTTCATGTTGTTCCTCTTCTTCTTCTTCTTCTTCTTCTTCTTCTTCTTCTTCTTCTTCTTCTTCTATTTCTTCTTCTTCCTCTTCTTCTTTTTCTTCTTCTTCCTCCTTTTCTTTTTCTTCGTCTTCTTCTTTTTCTTCTTCTTCCTCTTCTTCTTTTTCTTCGTCTTTCTTGGTCCTGTTCCTTTCCTTGGATTCTTTTCTTCTTTCCTCTCCTTCTCCTACCTCCTTCCTCTTTTTTTCTTTATTTTTCTCTCTGCTGAATTCTAAATTATAAAAATCCCTCTTGCATGAAGAAAAGAATAGAAAATATACATAGAAATAGAAGTTGTTTATGCTGCCCTCATAGGACTGAAAAGTCCCTTCACCCCAGCAGTCTAAACAAGGTCTCGTAGGTATATTTGATGAGATAATAATATAGATACATAGGTATTGTCTTTCCACCCCCTCTCTCTCTCTCTCTCTCTCTTTTTCTTTCTTCCTTTCTTTCCTTCTCTCTCTCTCTATGAAGCGAGAATCACCCAATGCTTGCAAAAAGGTGAAATGGCGTCTCCACTAATTCAAAACACATTAGTGGAGATGTCACTTGCTCCATTATCAATTATCAAGTTATGAATATGGACACTTTTGAAATGCTTCTTCTCTCTTCTCTGTTTCATACTTTTTATGAATAATACCGGCCTCGGTGGTGTAGTGGTCAAGGTGCTCGCCTGCTAAACAGGAAGGTATGTACCTATAGTTATACTTCTATACCTGCCTCGGTGGTGTAGTGGTCAAGGCGCTCGCCTGGTAAACAGGAGGGCGTGGTAAACCATACCCAAACCTGCCTCGGTGGTATAGTGGTCAAGGCGCTCGCCTGGTAAACAGGAGGGCGTGGGTTCAATCCAGCCGAGGTATGGAATTTTATCCTCAAAATAATTTGAGAATTTGACCACAATAATAGTAGTAGCCTACTGCTGGAGTAAAGGGACTTCTCAGTCCTATGCGAGCAGTATAAATAAGCACTATTATTATTATTATTATAAATAATAGATTCGTGGACCTTAACACACCTTTTCGACCCTTGGTCCCTACATTGAAGCCTTTAGGTGGACTTTTTTTTTTCGCAATGAAGCATTGTATTCGGAGGTCAAAGGCACCCATTCACTTACAGACAGAACTTAACACTACTGATTAGAGCTAGGTATTAAAAATTACTTTATGTACAATCATGGCAACTGAAACGACAAGATACTTCTTGACTTTAAACTTTCGAACTGGGTGTTGAGGGATTTCTTTATTATTAGATACTATTATTTTATTGAACAGTTAGTAAGTAAATTTAATAGGTGTGTCTCGAAATTACGACCTTTGATTTTCCAAGGTTCTATCTTAAAGGAAGTGGTTTGAAGGATGTGTGAAAAAGTCTGAACTGATTAATTTAGAATAGGTCACGTCCTTGGTGAGTCTTGGTGTAACGTACCGCTCAATACTGACGATCATGTAGCCAAGCCAAGTTAGACCATTCAACCATATTTGAAAACAGTCCCATCTGATCATGAATGCAATTCGCAAAAATACTAAAATTAACCGTCAGTTTCAAGTAAATTTCAGTTCATCAATGCACAACACATCCGCACTTATGTAGTTCACAAACACTTTTCACTTCAAGAGGAAATTTCAGTTCGGACACAGAAACAAAATCTTGTTGAACTAAATGTCTCTCCTATGGCCGAAGGAGACTATGGTTATAATGAAACTGGAGTTGGACATGAATATGCTACCGATGTAAAACAAAGGTGTCAATATGATCCTAGGTATGAGACAGGAAGTCTTGAAGAAGATAAAGAAACTATTGAGGATCTCACTGAGGGTGCTCTCTTGTGCTCCCAACTGGGTCTCGATAACAAAGGTATTAGACAGTTAAGAGCTTTGTTAATGAAAGACCCGAAATCTTTGAAGGAAAAGAAAAAGCAGGAAACAAAGCAAAGGAAAAAAATTCAAAAAGAATGTAAAAAGAAAGCAAAGGCCGTGCTTAAAGAATACAAGCGAAAAGAGAAGGAAAGAAAATTAATGCAAAAAAAGAAAATGCAACAGTTCAAAAGATACTTGAAAGAAAAGAAACGGGCAGAGAAGAGGTGTCAGAAGAACTTAAAGAAGCAGGAGAAAATGAACGAAAAATTGCGAAAAGAACTGGAGAAAGAAAGGTTCAAGATGTTGTCCGATCAGTTGAAGATGAAATGTATCCAACTGGAGAATTCCACCGTAACACAAGTAGCTGACTGTAGACTTAGTTTGATGGACGTCATCCTAAAAGAACCTCCACCTAGATCCAAATCGTTGAGGAGGAGCTGTTCTAGTAAAAGAAGTAGAGTGCGGAATGAAACCTCTGAAGTCCGAAACAAAAGGAAACCTAAATTTGATGTTCCGCCAATTGTGGTCAGTAGAGCTGTTAATGATGTGATCCATCGAAAGCTGGACAATTCGATTGAAAGTTCATATCAAAGATCTGGGCCATACAGTAAAGTTATAAAAAAAGAAGCACCTTGTGCTGTTGAATCAGAGGAAGATGAAGGAAATGTGCGAAGAGCAAAAACTCATATATCCTTGAATCTGAAGCTTGAACGGAATGCCAGATCTAAATCTAGAAGTAGAGCACCTTGTGTTGACAATTTGTCAACACAAGACTCTAGCTCCAGTTCGGAGCCAGAGTCTGAAGATGTAACAGAGGAAGAATATACCTTAAATCAAAAGGCTGCTGAACAGTATGCTAGAGCTAGATCTAAAAGGAGAGGGCCTTCTAGTGATAAAGTTGAAGGGAAGCCTAGAAATATACCAAAGGAAAGAACCGACAACACTTTAAATCAAAAGGCTGAAAAGTATGCTAAAGCTAGATCTAAAAGGAGAATGCCTTCTAGTGATGAAGTTGAAGGGAAGCCTAAAAATATACCAAAGGAAAGAACCGACAACACTTTAAATCAAAGGGCTGAACAGTATGCTAGAGCTAAATCTAAAAGGAGAGTGCCTTGTGTTGATAAACTGGGAGTAGAGTCTGAAAATGTACCAAATAAACAAGAGATGGAGTCAAAAGATATACGAAAGGAAAGAGGTGATGTTATCTTAAACCAAAAAGCTGAACAGTATGCTAGAGCTAAATCAAAACAGAGAGTGCCTTGTGTGAAACAAAAGGTGATGTCAGAAGATAAATCAAAAGAAAAAGCTGACATTACCTTAAATCAAAAGGCTGAACAGTATGCTAGCGCTAAATCTAAAAGGAGAGGTCCTTGTGTTGATAATTGTGAAACAAAAGGTGATGTCAGAAGATAAATCAAAAGAAAAAGCTGACATTACCTTAAATCAAAAGGCTGAACAGTATGCTAGCGCTCAATCTAAAAGGAGAGTTCCTTGTGTTGATAAACAAAAGATGGTTTCGGAAGATATACCAAAGGAAAAAGGGGATGTTACAGTAAATCAAAAGGCTGAAGAATATACTCGGGCTAAATCGAAAAGGAGAGTGTCTTGTGGGCGTCCAGAGCCCCAAGGTTCTAAAGCTGGATCACATAGAAACCCTTCCATGAAATCGGCAACCCAAAGCAAAGTTAGATTTAAGAAGGAAGCGACTTACCTTCCTTGTCCGGATGGGCCACAGCACAGAACTATCATTAGTGGACGACCCTGGAGGGCGCGGTCGAGACGGACGGATCTAAAGTCGAAAACCTGTTGAAATTTATCAAATATATTGAACTCACATGAATCATAACTTCAGAACACACATAATTTACATAGATGTAAGTAACGTTTCTTGGAACGTTTTCTTATACCGGCCACTCGCACTCAGACCGTTCGACAGACCCAGGTCGGAAGCTTTTTCCGCCAAGGGCGCGGTCGAGACGGACGGATCTAAAGTCGAAAACCTGTTGAAACTTATCAAATATATTGAACTCACATGAATCATAACTTCAGAACACACATAATTTACATAGATGTAAGTAACGTTTCTCGGAACGTTTTCTTATGCCGGCCACTCGCACTCAGACCGTTCGACAGACCTAGGTCGGAAGCTCTTTCCGCCACACACTAGGGCGCGGTCGAGACGGACGGATCTAAAGTCGAAAACCTGTTGAAACTTATCAAATATATTGAACTCACATGAATCATAACTTCAGACACACATAATTTACATAGATGTAAGTAACGTTTCTTGGAACGTTTTCTTATGCCGGCAATATCTCTTAGTAGCTCATCACTCAGACCGTTCGACAGACCTAGGTCGGAAGCTTTTTCCGCCACACACGTTCCGACAGTCTGAGTTTTAGTAGACACACACATTACAACTGTCTGAGCGTGAGTGGCCGGCATTACAGAGGTAGAATTGTAGATACAGTTCGCGTTGGCTATGAAAATGGTCACACCCTGTATCACGAGCGGAGTTCTCCTGCACCGTGACATCCTGTATATGATTAGGAGAGCTCTTCCATCACAAACAATTAGGTGTTCAACTTGCTTCACAAAGTGAGCAGTCGATGCAAAATTAACGCATGTTTTACCACACCAGAGTGAAAATGGAAAGTTCTCTCTCGACTCCAACTGGCTCTTGGTAACTAGTGAAGATGTTGCGGCTCAATGCTTTTTCCACAGCCTGATGCTTTTTAGAGCAGAAGTTACTGGCCTGGCTACACCAGGAGATGGATATCTTCTCTGAACGGAGAGATATTGATGTGGATTGTGGATGTTTAAGAGAGATTGAATTGAATAAAGTCAGGAGGAAAAGACTTGAAATCTGGGAATCTTTCACAATGAAGGCATAGAAAATAATAAAATTATCGTTAAGTATAACCCTTTTTTAACAGCCCTGACCTTTTATCTGATGTTGCCCGCTTATTTTTTCCGTTTTTAATGAGTAATTTCGGTGGCATTGTGTAGGTATACCATTCAATTCTTCGATGTTTATTGTTTACATGGGAGTAGGTTGGTCTGTTTTGACTCCTGATAGAAACTCCAGCGACTACAGTTACCAGTCCAACAGGATGCTGTAGTCATACCCCATATCATGCGCAACTATCTCTATTCAACGCCCTCATAATGACAATAATAGCCAGGCTCTTTGTACATCGCTGCCTGTATGTGTATACGGAATTATAGCTATGTCGTTCTGTAATTACATAATAAATAATATGTAGAAAGTAAAAATACTTACCTTTTGCTAAATTTTATGGCTACCTACTTGGTTGGCTAGGGTTGCTAAATGGAAATTACGTATTTAAGTAGGTAAGTAGTTGACCTGTTGAGAAAAGGAGAAACTTTAACCATATCTATTTATGTTGGTACATTGATGGGTTTTTAATCTTTTAATAATTGGCAAGATAACTTTACATGGGAGTAGGTTGGTCTGTTTTGACTCCTGATAGAAACTCCAGCGACTACAGTTACCAGTCCAACAGGATGCTGTAGTCATAGTCATACCCCATATCATGCGCAACTATCTCTATTCAACGCCCTCATAATGACAATAATAGCCAGGCTCTTTGTATCTGTGTGTACATCGCTGCCTGTATGTGTATACGGAATTATAGCTATACTGGCTGTATTGCATTACAAATAACCAGGTAGCAGGGTCTGAGAGAGGAAAGGTGACAGTACGATTTTCTTTTAGAATCTGAAGGTGGCGGGAAATCATAATCACCTTTTAGATAAAATTTGTTCTTTTATATTTTGTGGAATTATAGCTATATACTGGCTGTATTGCATTACAAATAACCAGGTAGCAGGGTCTGAGAGAGGAAAGGTGGCAGTACGATTTTCTTTTAGAATTTGAAGGTGGCGGGAAATCATAATCACCTTTTAGATAAAATTTGTTCTTTTATATTTTGTGGCCACAGCAAATCGTAAAATAAAATCGTCGGAGACACAAATAGGACCTGGACGATTTTGTTTGAAGAAGATCAAAATATTGACAGGACTGCCGAAGGAACAGTTTCCAAGACAAATCTTAGTATCTTAGATAGAGAGGAGAACCCAGAAAGACGAGACGTTAGGTAGCCAATGTTTTCTGAAGGTATAACTCTTGCACACTTAAATCATGAACAAAATGTTAACAAAGGAACAAAAATCCTTGACTTTCTCAACTTTTAGAGCCTGTTCACACTTGTCGTGGGTTTCATCCGATTTTTTCCCCGAATGTCCTGTAGGCAATGTAATTTAAATATGAGAGTGTTCCCACTACACATGACACGATTTTTTTCCCCGAACGACAAGTGCGAACGGGCTTTTATTCTCTTTCCTTTCAGGAAGACAAAAATAGTGGTCCTCCCTTGACCACCTTCCTTCCCCAGTAAAATCATCTAGTCCCATGCAGACCCCAGTCCCACCCCTGACATACTGAATCAGCTACCGTGACAAAGTAAAAGCGTTCTACCGAAACCTTACAGCTTGGATATTACTCATTATCGTCTGTTGGATATCTGCATCAGTCTAGCACAGAGTTATTTGCTGTAGGGATAAAAACTGCACAGAGGTGTGCTTACTGTAGGGATAAAATTGCACAGAGGTGCTTGCTGTAGGGATAATCCAAAAAGGAGTTTTTAATGATCCATCACAAAGAAGTGTTTTGTGATCAAAAAGGAACTGTTTTTAAAAATTCTTGTTTGGACCATTAAAAACTTTTTTGGGTGATTAAAAATTCTCCTACTGAAATCTCTCATGAAGTCATTGGTGAAATCCACCATTGTGCGTCACATGTGATAGTTTGCATTTGGGCTAACAGCGCAGTGAACGTTTTATTTTGTTAATTGACGATAACGACATCTATTGCGCAATTAAGAACTTACTATAAAATACGCCAGCGACAATGGGTTTATTGATGTTTTATAGTTGTCTTCTGTACCTACTTGGTTTTATCTTTCAATTTCAATAACGATTTTTTTAATTGCTACTTGAGAAGAAGTGATCAATTAATTTGTCCCAAGGTCGTTCATTTTACGACTGAAATATTGATAATTAATTAATTAGTAATAAGTTCTTGGGTACTTTGTGGTAATTAATGTGATTTTTCATTGATTTTCTGGAGAATCTGCTTCTGATTTGCCTATTCTTCGATTTCCTTTGATATATTCGTGACATTGGGAGTGTTAAGAGAGTTGTTTTAAGTTGATTATGTCGAAAGAAACAAGTTGGAAAATAGTTGATTCTTTATGATCAATGAAATTCATAATTCATATCAATAACACTCACTGGGATTTAACTGGGTTTTTATGTGTATCTCAGTTAACAGATAATGTGATTTTTCATTGATTTTCTGGAGAATCTGCTTCTGATTTGCCTATTCTTCGATTTCCTTTGATATATTCGTGACATTGGGAGAGTGTTAAGAGAGTTGTTTTAAGTTGATTATGTCGAAAGAAACAAGTTGGAAAATAGTTGATTCTTTATGATCAATGAAATTCACAATTCATATCAATAACACTCACTGGGATTTAACTGGGTTTTTATGTGTATCTCAGTTAACAGATAACTGAACTTGTGACCGGCCTTCCGAAGGACTCAAGTTGCTATTTTTTAAAATCAATAAAGTAGATAAAATAATATTCATAATTATATTTGTATCTTCCATTCTCCTTTTTAGAAGTTCGAAATTAATGAAAAATTCTTGTCTTGTTTCCGAGCTCAATTTGAAGAATGGATCTCCATTCAGGGAGTCGTGAGATTTTTCAAATATGTGAAGGTCGTTTGTTGACATTTCCTTTTTATTGTTCTACTCTTCTACCAACGATAGATTCTTTTTACTGTATTCTGCAATTTAAAACTTTCTGGGACAGAAAGAGGGACAACAGATCAGTCCAGGTGGACAGGTTCCTTTACCTTCTAATGGATATAGTGCATGTAAAGTGTCTTGGAAAATCATTTTTCCGCCAACAAGGGACAAGATCATAAAAATAGACTGAGGTTTAGGGCTTAGCTCAAATAAAATAACGGATCCTTTTCCCGTAAATATTAGAGGAAGTCGTAAGAAAGAGACTTAGGTTTAGGGTTTACCTCACATAAAATAAGGCAAGTAAAAAGCTAATGATAACGTTGACATTTCCTCGTGAGGTAAATCATAATCAGGCTGTACCTGAAGACATTCACCAACGTCAAGTGTAGTCACATTCTTGCATTCCAGTTCTTTCACTGTTCTCTTGGTTTTGATATGTTGTGACTTCTGAATAATATCAGGACGGGAAAAGCTGCGGAGATCTCCATGAAATGTTAGCATTTTTGGTCCAGCAATAGGGAAACTTATAATAATATGACCGAATGTGTACTTATATTTCAGTGATCTGAACAGTTAGTAAGTAAATTTAATAGGTGTGTCTCGAAATTACGACCTTTGATTTTCCAAGGTTCTATCTTAAAGGAAGTGGTTTATCATGAACAAGATTAAGAACCAATATTATATTGACCTATGATATCCTATTGATTCTGAAATTCTATTCTCTGAAACATTACCTCGCGAAATTAGTGCAAGAAATTTCAACCGTAGGGAAACAAAAAATCATGAACAAGATTAAGAACCAATATTATATTGACCTATGATATCCTATTGATTCTGAAATTCTATTCTCTGAAACATTACCTCGCGCAATTAGTGCAAGAAATTTCAACCGTAGGGAAACAAAAGGATACGGATTTTACAATCACTTCCTGGTCTATTGTTTGCAGTGTTGCCGCCGCCACCAAGCACGCGGTGTTGTGACGTGTGGCTTGCGCTAATCCGATCTGTCGTGACCAAGTTGTACGGATTAAGGATTAGTTGTGTTTTAATCCACCGCCGCGCGCACCGTGTTATACCGTCGGTAATCGTCACATCGGTTGTGTAATTCCTTGGAACAATAGTTCTGAACTTTGCAGTTAGGTGAATAACTACAGTTTTATGTTTTAGAACAGGGATTTCCAACTTTCTGAGGACAGTTTCTACCGTTCAAGCATTTCTTAAAAATAAATTAAACAGAAGAGAGGCATAATAGAATTCGAGAATGTAAGTCCCCATACATAGGCCATGGAATTTGGACATCTCAAACAAAAGTAACAGGGGTTTATTTGTTTATTAGCAAGGACAAATTAGAAGGTAAATGAAATGTACTGAGCAAAGTTTTCTGCTAATTGATGACAACTCATAAAGGTGAGAAGTTGACCACTTAGTTTGACGTGTGGGAATTTAGCTTCAATGAGAATTGTTCCTCTGTTTGTCTGTTTGGACCATTTTCCCAGCATAGCTCTTGATTTCTTGAACCCATTTCTCTCCATTTAATTTCTTGCAGAATGATTAGAATTTGTCGCATTGTTTTCGCGTTTTGATGAGTCCGTGTAATCATTGTTTTGTCTCATTTGTAATGAGCACTTTTCTTACTTTGCCATTTTCCTGCTAATTGCTTTAAATAAGACCAATTTGCGTATTCAACTTTCACCTCATTTTACAATACCTAGTACTTTTGTGTTTTCAATTTTCATAAATGATGCTTGAAAATCCTTGAAAAATCAAGTAACAAACTTAACATTTCATCATTTGAATATTGAAAAACCTTGACGTACGAGTACTTTTAAGAAATAAATTGGTGAAACCCAATTTTGAATTGTTATTATTTGTGACACAACTCAACGTTACCTGTCCTTGAAATAGACCAAGTCAATGTTTGTAAACGTCGGGCGTGTCTAAAACAGGAGTTTGTTGTTAAAGAGAGATCTGAGATATCAAACTTGACAATGTTGACGTAAATGTCTACAAATTTGTACACAAATGCAAGAAATTGCAAACAAAGGGCGAAATTATCACTGAGGACAACGTCACATCGGTTGTGTAATTCCTTGGAACAATAGTTCTGAACTTTGCAGTTAGGTGAATAACTACAGTTTTATGTTTTAGAACAGGGGTTTCCAACTTTCATGTGTATGCGGGCCACATGATACATTGGCAGGTAGGTATACTTCGCGGGCCACATACACAGGGGAGCAGGCCCGTATCCAGGATTTTCTGGGGGTGGATGCTCCATTTTCGGAGTCCATCCCATAGTGAAAGAGCAAAAATCAAGTCCGAGGGGGCCCACCGGCACTATTGTGGTTTAGATACTACATACCTACTCAGATCACTGGATTCAGTGACCTTTAGAGCACATCTGCAGCTGGTCCTGTATCTATCTTGCGTTATACTGTGGTCACTTCGGACATGTTGATTACAACTCGAGCTTAAGTCAAGGCTGATAACTCTCCTTGGCCAGTGGCCAGATGATTCTCTGGCTCACCTAACTGAGCTTCCACGTTGCTTAGGCTGCTAGGATAACTCTTGAGGAGTGTCTGCCCACAAATTCATTGCTCGTTACCTGAAAATGCTTCGTGGAATTAGTAAAGTTGCTAACTATGTAGAATTAGAAATCAATTGAAAATGTAAGAACACAAGTTATTTCGGAAAAGCTGTTTACAAAACAAATAGGTAAAACTCTTGAAGAGTGTCTGCCCACAAATTCACTGCTCGTTACCTGAAAATGCTTCGTGGAATTAGTAAAGTTGCTAACTATGTAGAATGTAGAACTATGTAGAAGAAACAAAATCAATTGAAAATGTAAGAACACAAGTTATTTCGGAAAAGCTGTTTACAAAACAAATACGTAGGTAAGTAGGTAGGTAAAAAGTATCTGAATAGTTTCAACATCTACATAGGTACATCTTTTATGTACTCAAATTTTGTTTATCGATCTTCTGAGCACTCTCAGATTTCTTCACTCATTATTGAGTTAACGTTTATTTACGTTGCTCCAAGTTTTTTCCATGCCAAAAAACTTAATTGAAGATTTGCATATTTTCACTTATATTCTGCTTCGTGGAATTAGTAAAGTTGCTAACTATGTAGAATTAGAAATCAATTGAAAATGTAAGAACACAAGTTATTTCGGAAAAGCTGTATACAAAACAAATAGGTAGGTAAAAAGTATCTGAATAGTTTCAACATCTACATACAGCTTTTATGTACTCAAATTTTGTTTATCGATCTTCTGAGCATTCTCAGATTTCTTCACTCATTATTGAGTTAACGTTTATTTACGTTGCTCCAAGTTTTTTTCCATGCCAAAAAACTTAATTGAAGATTTGCATATTTTCACTTATATTGCCCAATGTAGTCTGCGGAATTTCAGTAACATGTGAAATTGCCAATCAGTCTTATTTTGCTTGGCATTAACATTTTTATGGTTTGTTTTTGGGAAACAATTTTCCTCGTTTCGTCTTGTTTAGAATGTATTCCTTGTTTACTAGAATTTGCACATGTTGTTTGGATTCTTCATGTCAGAGATGATCAACGATTTCTTGGAATTAAAGTGAATGACGACAATGAACTGCATTTTATGGTTGTTTAGAATGTATTCCTTGTTTACTAGAATTTGCACATGTTGTTTGGATTCTTCATGTCAGAGATGATCAACGATTTCTTGGAATTTAAGTGAATGACGACAATGAACTGCATTTTATTAGTTGAAAATTCCATTCTCTCAGAATCCTGTTCATGTCTTGAGCTCAAAGCTAACACACTGACACTCGATTAACAAACAAACCTTTCAAGATCTTTATTATCCTTGAACTTCAGTATAAATGATTATGAGCTATAAAGAGTTCATGTCGATCATCTTGGTAAGTTGGTAGAGGTACTTGGCATTCATGTGCTGACAGAAACCAGTTGTCTTCTCACTTTCAGAATTTATTTTTTCGCTCGGTGTGTTTCCTATTTGTAACCGGAGCTAACATAGATTGGTTTGTGTATGGAGTGACTACAGTGTTTGTTGATCAACTGATCGGTACCGGTACCGGAGTCCATTTGAAGAGATTTATGAACTATATTCCGTGTGGTTACATTATTTTAATGTCCTCGCATTTATCACTAGTCTCGTACTAGAATAGATTATACCTTGTTTATCCTGAACAAGGTTTGTATGGTGCTATTGTCCTCTCTCTGGGTCTCAGAGTCAATACTAGTGAAACAATAAGTTCTATCTGGAAACGTGCCTACCTTTTCATGAAGTGATTTTCTCCAGGGAATCGAATTTGGGTATTAATACCTCCCTTCTATGTATTATGTGTGTCATCAATTCATCATTTAATCCAAGCAATGTACTTTGTTTTCAACATTATTTATAAACCTGAACGCATCCATAGCTACTTTACATAGGTAATTATGGTGATTGCAATTTTATGTCATCTGTTACAAACTTACGTGCCTACCTTTTCATGAAGTGATTTTCTCCAGGGAATCGAATTTGGGTATTAATACCTCCCTTCTATGTATTATGTGTGTCATCAATTCATCATTTAATCCAAGCAATGTACTTTGTTTTCAACATTATTTATAAACCTGAACGCATCCATAGCTACTTTACATAGGTAATTATGGTGATTGCAATTTTATGTCATCTGTTACAAACTTTGGATCGCCCACTTACGATATAACACAACTTCTAAATACCAAGTGTTCGGTATTTATATTGATTCTGGGACCCAGAGACCAGAGAGAGGACATTAGCATCACAAACGTTACATGCGTGGGTGGTAACCGGTTAACACCTGCTCCGGAAATCTGGCCTACATCCTACCAGAGGCTTAGAGACTGCGTAGAGACCGATTTTGAAAATTTGGACCGATTGCAATACTTTCATTACTAGTATAGCTCCGCTATACTGTAGTAATAGAAAGTAAAAAAGAAAGATTGTGTTTAAGCTTGAGTTTAAGTTACATCTATTGCCAGCAACGATAGCACGTTGGATGTACCATCAGTTGTTAACGAATCGCTGAAGTTAAGCAACGCGTGATTGGTTTCCAGATGGGTGACCGTCTGGGAAATCGCGTGCTGGTGGATTTTCTAGGCCTCACTCAGACTGGGTGAAGTTCATGTGAGGAGCGGGTAGCCTGTGGCTTAATGTAGTAGAAACCCCCGTTACGAAAAACCTTACACAGTATTACCTAAGTATGTAGGTTAGTGGCGTAGCGTCCATGTAGGGCGTGTATGGCGGCCATACACTCAAAAATTCCACTCAAATACCCTTAAATATTGACTTTAAATAATTATTGTACAGTCGAACCTGGATAAACGAGAACCCAAGGGACTAGGTCATTTTTCTCGTTTAAAGAGGTTTCTCGTTTAAGGAGTTTCTCGTTTAAAGAGGTTTCATATAACTTTTTCTCGTTTATAGAGGTTATTAGTAGAGTCGAATAGTTAAGTAGACACGTTCATGAAATGTACCGACAAATTTAAACAAGTTAGAACAATTTCTCGTTTAGAGAGGTCAGAAAAATCCAAAACGCAACACATTAATGTGTTTGTGCGCATACATTTCTGCGCATTTCGTTCTGCTCCTCCGCAAACGTGCTTGCATACTGGCGCTACCTAGTGGACGAAAAAAACAACTGCGTAAAGTCTGACGTCACATAGCTTTGAACTCTTTCATTGGCCCGAAAATGAAGGGGATTTGAAAATTTCTTGTTTATCCAGGTTTCTCGTTTATCCAGGTCTCGTTTATCCAGGTTCGACTGTATTCTTATTAGATATATAATATATATTGTGATAGAAATTAGTGTCCGCCCTACACTTGGAGTTAGACCACGCTACGCCACTGAGGTAGGTACACCTTTGCTTTTTCCCTCATCCTCCTCGGCTTATTTCTGAATACAATTTCAGCATAACTGTGTTAATACGTTATGCCCCTAGATTCGTAGATTCTTATAAGCTCTTTATGTTTAGCTTATAAGCGGTTATAAGCGTAAGGGCTGTTTGCCCTACATCCAAACTTCAGAGTGGACTTTTTGTGTTCTGAGTCAAGCATATGCCCCTAAGTGCATCGTTCTCAATCCCTCAACACCCAGTCCTACTATCACTTCGCGCGGGGCGAGATCCTCTCACTGCGGGACTTTGAGACCCTTAGGCGTGTCAAAGTTTCCCCGAGTACTGCGAGCCGAGATGCGAGGACGGCCGAAGCGTAACTCCGTTCTTGTGATGCCCCGGGGCGGAGTAACGCGAGCCGGGCCGAGAATGCACGATCGCATAGTGGTCGGAGTTGGTCGATATGGAGCGGGTTGAGTTCATTGTGGAGCCGCCCGAGGTGTAGCCTGGCTTGCCGTTCAGTGAGTATCTGCGGGAGAGAAGGGATAGTATTATGGGAGTGTTGAGAAAAGTGTCGGGCAGGGCGAGTAAAACGGCTTCGTTTGGAAAGTGCTACAGAGGGTTCGGGTTCGTATAAGCTCAACCCAACTTTTAGGACTATTTGCCCCTACATATAAGCCTTAAAGTGGGCTTTTCGTGTTCGCAGTTAAACAATTTAACGGAGTTTAGGGTTTGGGTTGAACCCAATTGAAATTTCCTACATAATATCAATTTTACGTGGTTATTGTTAGTTTGGTTTGATATTGGTTTAACTTAACCCGAGTGCAAGGGTCATGCTAGTGCTCTGATTAAGAATTAGCTGAAATTGCATTTAAGTATAACAGGCCCCAAATTATTACAATAATATTACATTAGTAGAGGATTATTTTTATTTGTTGAATATTCTTTTTATCCTCGGATCCAAAGGTCACATTCAAAATTACATTGAGAGTTAAAATTTTGGCATCTAGGTACGTCTGTACGAGTATGTTTAGCCGTTCAGTGAGTATCTGCGGGAGAGAAGGGATAGTATTATGGGAGTGTTGAGAAAAGTGTCGGGCAGGGCGAGTAAAACGGCTTCGCTTGGAAAGTGCTACCAAGGGTTCGGGTTCGTATAAGCTCAACCCAACTTTTAGGACTATTTGCCCCTACATATAAGCCATAAAGTGGGCTTTTCGTGTTCGCAGTTAAACAATTTAACGGAGTTTAGGGTTTGGGTTGAATCCCAATCGAAATTTTCTACATAATATCAATTTTACGTGGTTATTGTTAGTTTGGTTTGATATTGGTTTAACTTAACCCGAGTGCAAGGGTCATGCTAGTGCTCTGATTAAGAATTAGCTGAAATTGCATTTAAGTATAACAGGCCCCAAATTATTACAATCATTATTACATTAGTAGAGGATTATTTTTACTTGTTGAATATTCTTTTTATCCTCGGATCCAAAGGTCACATTCAAAATTACATTGAGAGTTAAAATTTTGATATCTAAGTACGTCTGTACGAGTATGTTTGGTTTTCCACATTACTCCTAAAACGTGCTTTGTATAATCCTAAACCAAAAAAGGCTTTTCTTACATATTTCAAAAAGAGAAAGCTGTTTAGGAACAGGCTGATCTAAGTTGATAGGTGGTATTCCTAGGTTTTCCTTTTTCCAGTGGGTCAAATCCATTATAACTTTTTAGTGTTACTAGTTATTCTTTTCAACCTTCATAACCTGGGTGTTATGCGAGCAGTTATGTTCAAGACATCGTGCCAAAGAATACGGGCATAGCGATCATGCCAGCCTCTGGAAAATAGAAAGCCAGGAGCAGCTTATATCCTAAAGCCCAAAGGTGTGTCCACAAATAGTCGACCAGCCGTCGACTATGTGTGGACTGTGGACACATTTGAAGGTATACAATCTGCTTCTGGCTTTCAATCTTTCCAAGCGGATGGAATGGACACTACAACCGTATTCTCTATAATCTTAAAGTGCAAGATCACCTTATCTTGGGGTGTTTTCTGATGTCCGCCTTATTTTTCGCCTGAGCTGGCGCTCCCGTTTTTCTTGAGTAAATACTGAGGCGTAGACCGACCAATGCTGCACACAACACACAATCGGAACAGAAAATATTTAATGCTGAGCCTCAAAATGTGGCGAACAATTTTTTTTTAAGTTGTCGATGTCTCCAGAAAAGGCTATCAGCAAGAATTTAGCCTTTCAGCTTTCAGTCCGAAAACGCTTTGATCTGATGTCCGTTGTCACTTTTATCTGATGTATCAAATTAGCAAGATCGACTTTATTGAAACAACGGCCTTTTCCTCTTATTCTAATAGGTATTTTGTTCTCTATTAAACCTATCTAATACGAGCATTCTAAGTAGGTATTAGGTCATTATTTCAGAAATGGTGAAAAGGGCATCAGTCGAAGATTGGTTTTTCAATGGGAGGATAGCACATAGCAGGATAGTTTCAAAATTTCAAATTCAAATAGGTACCTAAAATATAAAGCACAAGCTTTTATTGAGAACGATAAAATCAAATTGTATGAACGCCTGGAATCAACTTGTGTATGCAATGTGCAACACTATACCTGAGTTTATCATTGCGACGCGGATAATATGATGCAAACCCTGTGTAAACTGGATTCGTGTTTTTTATAATTTCACTACCTACCTAAATTCAAAAGCGTCTATTGATTAGCATCAACTACAAAAATTGTTTTTCCAGCTTTGTAGTTTCTCCAGTAGATGTCATGTTTGTTGAAGTTTCCACAGTTTTTACCCCCCTCCCTCCCTCTTGACGCAGAGTGAGCGTAGAGAGTTGAGCTCACTCCTACGTGACGTAGGAAAGAAAATAGGCCTTATAAAAATCCGAGTTCTTTTACTAGCGAAATGACCGAGGAATGCCCTTTTCACCCTAAAAAACCTCTTCGTCCCCGCACTCACCTCGAGCCATACTGAGACCCATGCCAGCTCCTATACGGGTCATAGTCCTCAATAATGGACGGCTCCTTCTCTATAACCTCTGTCCTCGCACAAGAACAAGTCATAGCTGAGCACAGGAACACATTGATAATGAGCATGATCAGGAACATCAGGCCGAATGCGATACAGAGGTACATCAGCCAGGCTGGAGTGATGCCGAACTCATCGCATGACGCTCCCACCACTGGAAATTGACAAAATGGGACAGAATTATTACAAAGCAACCTAAGTGGCCGAGTGGGTATCACATTCGGCTTGCAAGCAGGAGACCCCAGATTCGATTGATTTGTAAGATAACAGTGGGTCTTTTTTTAAATTTGATAAGCCAGCCTTGTTAGCTTGGTGAGTAGAGCGTTTGCCTTGTAAGTGCTGGAGTAATGCCACCCTGTCTATAGACAAGCACAGTTCATTCATTCCCAGCTGATCTTGTGATTTATTATAACCAGCCCGGGGCGGCTGTTCAGTCCAGCCTTGGACTTGAAATATACTTTGGTAGCGGCCTTGTCATCAAGTGAAAATAATAACACAGGTAATGCAAAATACTGTAATAGCTATGAGAGATTTATGGCTGCACATACTCGTTGTAGGTAACTTTGGACTGAAATTTATTGATTTTTTAACTTCTATTTTGGATACATAGTTGTAGGTATACATACCTACTTAATATAATGAACACCTACATTCCTACACTGCGTACAGGGTGGCTCGTTTTTCTTCTTCTTCATTAGTTTGCCATCACTGTATTTTTAGTGACGCTAGTTTTACCCTCTCTTCCGCGACAAGCTACTCGCCTAGTCTGAGTGGGACCGGTAAAAACTAGAAGCACGCATTTTCCAAGTGGTCACCCGTCCGGATACCAACGACGCGCAACGTTGCTCAACTGAAGTGAACCATGGATAAAACTGGCACATTCAACGTGCTATCGATATCACCGCATTGGTGTTTCTTTATTTTTTACTAGTGGTTGACCCGTCCTTTGTACGGGATCAGCGTGGCATAAGAGTCATAACTTTGAGGTGCTGCCATTTTGAATCGGGATGGAATATGACAAATAGCCTATGTCACCCTCAGTACTCTTCTCAACAACCACAAAAAATCCATCAAAATCGGTCAAGTCGTTTTTGTGAAAAGAGGACAACAAAAGGTCCATTAGAGTAACAGCGCCGTAACAGACAGACATACATGTACATGATTCTGTGTATGCAATATGCAACAATTTAGTCGAATTTCGCGTTATTTTCATAGTATAACTTCTCGCTGTTTCTTATTTTCAAAAAAATGTTATATCTTTTTCTACGTTTCTATTGAAAATTAAAACGATTCTCTACTTTTATTTATTAGGATGACTTTTCCTCTAGCAATATATAAAAACTATTGAAAATTAAAACGATTCTCTACTTTTATTTATTAGGATGACTTTTCCTCTAGCAATATATAAAAACTCTCTCTCTCTCTCTCTCTCTCTCTCCAATTTTTCAAAGGACAAACAACAACCCCACCACCCAGTACAACTGTTCAATTGCCTCAAACTGTATTCAAAGTTTTTAGTTCTTCTCTGAAACGCAACCGAAAGTTTAAAATTTTCACGAGTTATTATGTATGTTGTTACCTCATACCCATAAACTTGCTGGAAATTTTAAACCTTCTCGGAAATGCTTCACCTCAAGCGATGCAACATGCCATCAACAGAGTCGTAAACTGACGGAGATCCATATTTATGGGATCCGGATTTTAGGAGCCCCATATTTATGAGATTGTAAGGCTCCATATTTATGGGATCGATATTTTAGGGGCCCCATAGAGGGTAGGAATTAATCTTGTAAAACGGACTTTGATAAATTTAATAAAGTCTTCAAAAGGGTTTCTCTTAGACCCCGTTCCCTTTAGTCGTGAGTTCCATCCGATTTTTTTTTTTTAATGTCCTGTAGGCAATACGATTTAAATGAGAGTGTTCGCACTATACACAACAAGATGCATTAGGGGGGAGAGAAAAAATGTCGAGACTTCGCAAAACACATTGATGGGGGTTAAGTTCCATATTTTCTTTCGATACCTTTCTCTCAACCGTTTACCGTTCCAAAAATACCTCTTCTTGGGCTCAGAGGACCCTAAAACGAATACGTTGTATTGTACCAATCTCAATCCGTTACATTATACATGGTTCTCTATACATAATGTAATGGAAAGTAAAAAGCGGGGGTTAAATGGACGAGAACACCTGAATGGGATTACGTACCAGGATGAAGGGTATAAAATTTCAGAGCTCATGTGCTTACCCTTTTTCGTCAATGAGGGGAACACTGCTGTTTTTCTTGTTGAAAGCAAAGCAAGACTTGACGCGAATGCCGTACGTTTCTGAAATCAAAAGATAAGGCGAGAGCGTTAGAGAGCTGTTTGTGATGATCCCAGCCTAGTTAGCTTGGAGGGTAGCGCGTTTGCCTTGTTAGAGCTAGGTCGCGGGTTCGATTCCCGCCCGGGGCGGGTTTTATCCTGAAAGATAACGTTCGCTCTCGGAACGGCTGGCTTTCTCCTATCCTCACTTCTTTCTCTTCGTTTTCGCGACGAAAAGAGTAGCGATCAGTGGCAGTAATAAAGGTAAGTATTAAGGTGTTTCCGCACATAGTCGACCGGCCGTCCACACTTCCTCGATAACATAGATTCATCTCGTCGATTGACGGACGGTCAATCAACAATATCAACATCAACAAGGATCAACAGGGTTGATCCAATACCTACATAACAGTAGGAAAAATATTAGCACAGAAACTTGTAATGATGTTACGTATTAAAATTATGACTTGACAAAACACAAAGCAGTATTTTCTTTCTTTAACGAACAAGAATAACAAAGACACATAACGTTCCAATAACAATCATAATAGATTTTTTTTTCCTGACGACACAAAATGTCCTTGTAGGCAATACGATTTAAATGAGAGTGTTCGCACTATACACAACAAGATTTTTTTCCCTGACGACACAAAATGTCCTTGTAGGCAATGCAATTTAAATGAGACTGTTCCCACCACGCAGGACGCGATTTTTTTCCGAACCACAAATGGGAACGGGCCTTAAGACCGCCGTGTTTGGACACCCTGAAGTGTGCTGTGGTCTTGACATTGGTTTCACATTGCGTGGGTCGCCGGGTTCGAAAGGAAACGCGGTAATTTGATCGTGTGGGATGGTCAAGGCCAGCGTATCAATGATCTGACAGACACCAGCAGAACCAATATGAACCATAATATTCCGTAGAGTCTAATCTGGAAATTAGGAACTGTAGCAATCTGTATACCTGTGTAACCTGTAACCTGTGGCATAATATTTTGTGTGAGCTGTGTAGGTGTATCTACAATCGAGAGTATCTACACTTTGGAGCAAAAGGATTCACTTGAAAGCAAGAATCTTCACTCGAGAGCAAAATTTTCGGAAAGAGATGTACAATTCACTGAAATAGTAGGTAGTACCTAATCCATTCGGAAATTCGAAACTGTAGCATAAAGGTGCGTTTTCACCAACGCGACCTCTGTCGCGCGACGTGACCTGTTTCACTTGCAACATTTGTCGCGCGACGTGACCTGTTAAAAATTAAAGCACTCTCACTCATAATAAGGAACAAACTAAAATGAAGAGTCGCGCGACACGTTTCCACTGGCATTGCTACGCGACATTCCTTTGATCCGGACCGACTTTCATCGGATAGAAATCGCATGGTCGCAAGACTTTTTCTCGTGTCGCGCGACACGTTTCCACTATGCGACAAAAGTCGCGTTGGTGAAAACGCACCTTAATATTTTGTGTGAAATGTGTAGCTGTAGGTATCTACAGTATTCTACAGTCGAGAGAGAGAGAAAAAATGCCAAGTGAGGTCTACAGTTCACTGAAGCACAGGTTTAGCCCTGGTTTTACTTGACATATGTATCTGGGGAAGCGATAACTGGAAAGATTTAGCTAACCAATTTAGTTAACCAATAGACCAACTGGTTACTTAGGTCAGATTTCAAACTCAAAGAGCAGAAAAAATGAGGAACTAGGGAATTTTTCTTTTTCTTTTACGACTTCTAGATCCGGAGATAAAGCGATTTAACCCTTTCACCCCGACTTATTTTAGGAAGAATCTTTTAAATTTTCTCATCACGCATTATTATTTGGGCTCTAAATAAGACCTCTACAACGTTTCATGTCCTTCTTGGAATATGCTGAACAAAAATCGACCTGGAGACAAAACCAGACAAGTTAGCTAAGTGAATTTTAACGACGTCTAAGATCACAAAGGAAACGTTTAAAAACACTGAGAACGGAATTTTTTCGATAGGTCTGGGATGATACCTACATCCCATTTTAAAAATCATGTTGCTGTGAGACGTATTGTCCCTTTAGGAGTGAAAGGGTTAAAACATACCGGTAAATCTTTTTCAACCTGAAAAGGCTCTGTTTCTACTTACTCGGTTGCTCGCCAGGTTGCAGCACAAACACACTCGTGCTGGCCATCAGTACACCTTCATCAGGTGGGGTCTCACTGTAGATGTCCTTGGGTGGTAGCTGTTGAGCCTGGGGGAAGCCAGCTATCTGATAGTTGAATGAGGAATCACAGGGGATCTCTGGACAAGAACCTGGGAATGACGAAACGGATTAGTTAGTGAGCAGCCACAAAGGCGACCATAGATCATGGACCATTGACCCTCGCCGAGGTTAAGCAGTCAAGTTTGACACTTCGAGGGTAGGCCATGAAAATACCTATTTAGGTAGATATTTAAGTTAACCCCAGCCCCACACCAAGACCAAAATGTTACATGGAGACTTACTGTAGGGTAAGTAGGGTTAGTTAATCCTCTACAAGATATCCATGGACAATACCTAACGAAAATTTATTGAAGATCGCTCGGTTCTTCCAGCTTGGTTAGGAATCATCTTAACTCCAATTCACAAAAAGCCCACTCCGAGGCTTAGGTACGGCTGAAAAGGTCCACCTGTCAGGTCCACCTGATAGTGAGCGGCTGACCTTAGGTCTTGGGCAAACAGCCCTAAAGGATGGGTTAAGCTTTAAACTACGGGCTAAAAAATTCCCGGAGGGACGGACCCAGCTTGTTTTCTGTTTTCCTATCTGCATATCTTTCGCAATTTTCTTCGTACCCTC
The DNA here is from genome assembly GCF_000475195.1 of Diaphorina citri. Taxonomy (NCBI): domain Eukaryota; kingdom Metazoa; phylum Arthropoda; class Insecta; order Hemiptera; family Psyllidae; genus Diaphorina; species Diaphorina citri. The sequence continues at coordinate 224,719 of NW_007377542.1, read as the reverse complement.
CTCCTTCTCTCCTCCTCATCCTCTCATGCTTCTACTTCTCCTTCCTCCATTAGTTCTTCTTCTCCTGATTCGTCTTCTTATTCTCTTTTTCCTCTGATTTCTTCTCTTCCTCCTCCTTTTTTCTCTTCTCCTCCTCCTTCTTCTTCTTCATCGCCTTCTTCTCCTCCTCCTCCTTCTTCTTCTTCATCATAGCCTTCTTCTTCTCCTCCTTCGTCGTGATAATCTCAAAGTCATCACACACCCCGCTTCCATCAGCTTCTGGCAAATAAAATCACCATAACATCAGCGATTCCTTTCTAGCGTAACGAAATACAATGGGAGCTTCGAGGATACAAAAGAATTTCCCATTCATTTTTCACCGTTTGGAAAAGCGCTCGAGAGTGGGCGAGAACAATGCTCGGTTCTCACGCTGAAACAATGAGTCAATTGAGTAGCGCTGGTGAGGTGCTGAAATGTGAGTAGCTCCTATTATGTAGGTACGGAGTAACTATGTGCCTACTGAATTGAGTACATACCTATATGAGTAACTGTGTATGTACTGAAGTACCTAGCTATATACATGAGTAACTATGTAAATTCTGAATTGATGATGTGTAATATTATTGAATAAAATGATATTACATAAAGCTTATCTGCCTACAAAGTAATCTGTGATGTACCCACTTACTGGGATGCTGAAGACTGGCTTTACTAAACAGGTGGTAATACACAAAAAGCTCAATCTGAGGGCTAAACAGCCCTAAAGGATGGTTAAGCTTCTCCGACTCTACTAAACGGATGGTAAAAGGACTAAAAGGTAGGGTTTTATAATTTTATTGAATGTTCGTACTCCTGTAGTAAGCGTCAGATTCAATTTTTTCAGAAGACCGAATGAGCCAATCTGCGTAATTCGTGGAGTCAAAGATATTTGGACCATAAATGACATGAAATGGGAAGATGTTTTGATGGTAGCACTGATCATAATTTAGAATCACAATGAATAATTCATTGTTTGTACTCTAATTGTGTAGGAATAAATAATTATATTTTATTTGTACATGTATACCTACCTAGTATACGGAGTATACCTATAGGAATAGTAGGTGTAGGTGTAATTACCTACTAATGTGGTACCTAACATTCTAAAAATAACGGAGTGAATCACTGCATGGCTGATCTTGTATTGGGCATGAAATATGACATGCCAAGCTAACCTACCTTACCTTCCTACGGTGCACACTACATAAACGGTCAGTTCTGTGCAAAAATAATTGAAGTTACTAGGAGTATAAAATTATCGGAAATTCGGAACCATAAGTACCAAAAGGTACAAGAACATTAGTCTACAACTCTACATTATTAGGTATACTGTCCAAAATTCTATAGGTGTAATATATTTTTCATGTCAAAATAATATTATCTAGTTATGTTTGTAGGTATTTAGACATTTTTTTATTTTGTGTCTCTGTGTCTTCTCCCAACAGTAAATGGGTTTCTTCAAAATTGATCCCAAGGGCAAAAGACGAACCCTTTCTTTACCCTTGAGTCCTTATACACAATGTCTGTAGTTATAGCCATAGCTATCTATCTAGTCTGATCCACTCGACCCCAATATACACAATGTCTGTAGTTATAGCCATAGCTATCTATCTAGTCCAGTCTAGCATATAATATGTATTAGGTATATGAGGACCAAGTTCATTATATCTCTGAGGAATTTGAAGATGGGCTGACCCCTGACATAATCTCCTGAACTCCTGGTTAGACTAGAAGACATGCAGGTCTCATAATGAAGTAACCAAAACGTTGATTGGTGATGAATGATGAGCTGTATATCAACCATTAACCTGTTACAAAACAGTTGGGAGGAACTGTTGGGGTCGAATGGAAGAGATCATATGCCCTTAGGCACACTCAATTTGTCAGAAGTAAAGGGTTTACCCTACCAGCCCTGTTAGCTTGATTGGTAGTGCGTCTGCCTTCTAAGAGCTAGGATTTTTACCTTGGTTTCTAAAAAAACCAAGCAAAGTGATCGACTAAGTGACAGAGAATTAGAAAAAACCTCACTTCAGGAGAAGAGCAGAATGGAAATTGATGAGAATAACCTGGTTCTCACCGAGCATTCTAATAGATTTCCCTGTTTTCCCATACAAACGACCGACGTGACACCTGCTTGCAAATTGTTTTAGACATTTTTCTTTTAACCTGACATGTAAGCACGTTTTTCCATTATTTTCTTAGGATTCTTGTTGCCAACATTGTTAGTTCGAGAAACACTCTCGGAATTTTTCTGATGGTAAAAAAAAAGAAAAGAGGAGAGGAAGAAGAAGAAAAAGAAGAAGGAGGAGGAAGAAGAGGAGGAGAAACTGCTGTGAACATTACACAATTTTCTATCATAAATATAATTATGGTAAATGTTCCCCGCCAAGTCAGTTGGTATAGCACCAAAAAAAGTTGGGAAATCTTGTCTGAGTTACCGAACTTGAAAAACGTCTTGGAAAAAACTGACAGAAATGACAGAGGTGATTTTTCTCCAGACAGCCCCCAGTCAGTACTGGACTTAACACAAGTTCTGTTATGTAGCGCCTACTCTCTCTCAACTCAGACACAGAAGCGCATTGGAATTTTTGTTAGTGGAGATGCCAGTTTCACCTCCTAGACTTTTTGTCTCTCGAGTACCTATCTACATTCAAAATGAGATGTTTTCCTATTCACTAATTAACATTCAAATTCTACTCTCTCTTCTCCTCCTCCTTCTTTTTCTCCTCCCAATTTCTTCTCCTCCTCTTTCAATGTTTTTTCTTTCCTTTCTTATCACCATCCTCCTTCTCTCCTCCTCATCCTCTCATGCTTCTACTTCTCCTTCCTCCATTAGTTCTTCTTCTCCTGATTCGTCTTCTTATTCTCTCTTTTTCCTCTGATTTCTTCTCCTCCTTTCTTCTTCTTCTTCTTCTTTTCCTCCTCCTTCTTCTTCTTTTCCTCCTCCTCCTTCTTCTTCTCCTCCTTCTTCTTCTTTTTCTTCTTCTCCTCCTTCTTCTCCTCCTTCTTCTTTTTCTCCTCCTCCTTCTTCTTCTTCCCCTCCTCCTCTTCCTCCTTCTTCTCCTTCTCCTCCTCCTTCTTCTTTTTCTCTTCTTCCTCCTACTTCTTCTTCCCCTCCTCTTTCTTTTTCTCCTCTTTCTCATTCTTCTATACCTCATTCTTTTCATTATCCTTTCCTTTCCCTTTCTCCTTTCTCCTCCTTCACACTCCTTCTCTTCATTCTTCCTCTCTCCTTACTGTCCTTCCTCTATTAGTTCTTCTTTCTCCATTTTAGTTCTTTTCGTTAGTGGAGATGCCAAATACACTTCCTAGACCTTTTTGTCTCTCGAGTACAAAACGAAATGTTTTCCTTTCGTCATTCCTTCTCCTCCTCCTTTTTTCTATTCTCCTCCTCCTTCTTCATCATAGCCTTCTTCTTCTTCTCCTCCTCCTTCGTCGTGATTTCAAAGTCATGAGTCATGACACACCCCGTTTCCATCAGCTTCTGGCAAATAAAATCACCATAACATTAGCGGTGGGAATGACGAAACGGATTAGTTAGTGAGCAGCCACAAAGGCGACCATAGATCATGGACCATTGACCCTCGCCGAGGTTAAGCAGTCATGTTTGACACTTCTAGGGAGGCCATGAAAATACCTATTTAGGTAGATATTTAAGTTAACCCCACACCAAGACCAAAATGTTACATGGAGACTTACTGTAGGGTAAGTAGGGTTTGTTAATCCTCTACAAGATATCCATGGACAATACCTAACGAAAATTTATTGAAGATCGCTGGGTTTTTCGAGCTTAGTTAGGAATCATCTTAACTCCAATACACAAAAAGCCCACTCCGAGGCTTAGGTACGGCTGAAAAGGTCCGCCTGTCAGGTCTACCTGATAGTGAGCGGCTGACCTTAGGTCTTGGGCAAACAGCCCTAAAGGATGGGTTAAGCTCCTACGAATATACGAACCCCAGCCCCTGTATTGGCTGACACTTACCTTTACAGATAGCAATGTCACATTGGAAATGTAGCACGAACCCCAGCCCCTGTATTGGCTGACACTTACCTTTACAGATAGCAATGTCACATTGGAAATGTAGTTGGGAGTCCTCTGAGAATCTGAACATGGATTTGAGAGTGGCGTCAGCGTGACCCTGTTTGTTGTCATATTTGAACGGAGTAATCACTTGAGGGTTCACAGGACATCTGGAAAAGGTAAACATGACAATTTCACAATACATTTCTCTTCAGCAAAGATTCAGAATAGGTACATTTCTCTTCAGTAAGGATCTAGATACAATATTTACTATCCTATTCTTCGTTGGGTGCGGAAGAGCTCACTGCGTTGGGTGAGAATCCTGCCTTCCAAAGCATTTGAAATGTGGGAAGTCAGCCTAGTTAGTTTGGTTGGTAGCGCGTTTGCCTTGTAAGCACTAGGCCGCGGGTTCGATTCCAGCCCGGAGCGAACTTTATTGCAGGCAGGTAAGGTTCTCTCTCGGAACGGCTTGCTTTCTCCTATCCTGTACTCCTTCTTTCTTTGATTTTGGGATAGGACCTCAGTTGTTACAGTTCCATCAAACCTCTTAAAGGGTTATGGGGGGTGAGGAAGTACCCAGGTACTCAAATGCCGGTTCGATTCCCGGGCCGGGTCGAAAAATTTGACGAACTCAAATGATTTGAAACTATACGGCTTCGAATCATTTGAGGAAATAATGTACGTAAATGGGTATATTATACATCATATACAATGTACGTAAATGGCTATATTATAGACTTGAGTGTGAGGATTTATTATTTGTATTCAACTCTACTTGTACGCAAAAGCATTTTATCCTCTCCTTTTGAATTCTGCCTCAAGTCTCGTTTTATAGGTTCCAAAAAAGAAAATTTTGATTGAAAGCAAGCAAGGCAGAAAAGGTGGGATCAGATATAAAACGGATACCTATCTATTCAGGCGAAAGCTAAAAGAAATAGACGCAGGAGGGAGATGAAAATTCAGGTCAAGATAGAAGATATCAAGAATATCAAATTTTAAACAGAAAATAATAAGAATACACCTATAAACTTCAACGAAAATAGAAAGTTAAAAAAAACGGGGGTGGATAAGAATATATAATCTTAAACGGGAAAATATGGCGTGAACATCACACAACTTTCTGTTTGCATTAGGGGGGAGAGAAAAAATGTCGAGACTTCGCAAAACACATTGATGGGGGTTAAGTTCCATATTTTCTTTCGATACCTTTCTCTTAACCGTTTACCGTTCCAAAAATACCTCTTCTTGGACTCAGAGGACCCTAAAACGAATACGTTGTGTTGTACCAATCTCAATCCGTTACATTATATGTACATGGTTCTCTATGCATGATGTAATGGAAAGTAAAAAGCGGGGGTTAAATGGACGAGAACACCTGAATGGGATTACGTACCAGGATGAAGGGTATAAAATTTCAGAGCTCATGTGCTTACCCTTTTTCGTCAATGAGGGGAACACTGCTGTTTTTCTTGTTGAAAGCAAAGCAAGACTTGACGCGAATGCCGTACGTTTCTGAAATCAAAAGATAAGGCGAGAGCGTTAGAGAGCTGTTTGTGATGATCCCAGCCTAGTTAGCTTGGAGGGTAGCGCGTTTGCCTTGTTAGAGCTAGGTCGCGGGTTCGATTCCCGCCCGGGGCGGGTTTTATCCTGAAAGATAACGTTCGCTCTCGGAACGGCTGGCTTTCTCCTATCCTCACTTCTTTCTCTTCGTTTTCGCGACGAAAAGAGTAGCGATCAGTGGCAGTAATAAAGGTAAGTATTAAGGTGTTTCCGCACATAGTCGACCGGCCGTCCACACTTCCTCGATAACATAGATTCATCTCGTCGATTGACGGACGGTCAATCAACAATATCAACATCAACAAGGATCAACAGGGTTGATCCAATACCTACATAACAGTAGGAAAAATATTAGCACAGAAACTTGTAATGATGTTACGTATTAAAATTATGACTTGACAAAACACAAAGCAGTATTTTCTTTCTTTAACGAACAAGAATAACAAAGACACATAACGTTCCAATAACAATCATAATATTATGCCAGAGTGAAATCTGAGCAATTGATTTTCTCGTTAGTCTGAGAAGAATAGAGGCATAGAGAGAGGGCTTTACATAATTCATTTTCTTTTCTTCTTGAGAACTGCCTCTTCATATATTCCCCTGTTGACTTTTTCTTATCTAGCCTAGTTACCTTGGAGGGTAGTTCGCCTACCTTGTAAGCACTAGATCGCGGGTTTGATTCTCGCCCTAGGCGGATTTTGTCCTGAACGGATAAGGTTCGTTCTTGGAACGGCTGGCTTTCTCCTATCCTGTCTTCTTTCTCTCTTCGATTTCGGACCTATAAAACCTTGGCAATTACTGTTCCCTCTATCAAACCTCTTGAGTTTTTTTTTTTATTAAGAAGTTTGATAGAGGGAACTATAACTGCTAAGGTCTTATCGTTCCGAAAGCGAAGAGAGTAGAAAGACAGGATAGGAGAAAGCCAGCCGTTCCGAAAACGAACCTTATCCGTTCAGGACAAAATCCGCCCCCGGGAGGCCATCGATCTCAACCTTTTGCAACTGATGTTATGGTCTGTGAAGAGGGCAAGGAAAGAAAAACCTTTCAATTTTATATTATGCCCTTTTTATCTTCCTACCTCAATCATCTCTTCCCTACATCCCTAGCTGTTTCAATGAGGGGAACACTGCTGTTTTTCTTGTTGAAAGCAAAGCAAGACTTGACGCGAATGCCGTACGTTTCTGAAATCAAAAGATAAGGAGAGAACGTTAGAGAGCTGTTTGTGATGATCCCAGCCTAGTTAGCTTGGAGGGTAGCGCGTCTGCCTTGTAAGAGCTAGGTCGCGGGTTCGATTCCCGCCCGGGGCGGGTTTTATCCTGAACAGATAACGTTCGTTCTCGGAACGGCTGGCTTTCTCCTATCCTCACTTCCTTCGCTTCGTTTTCGGGACGAAAAGAGTAGCGATCAGTGGCAGTAATAAAAGTAGGTATTAAGGTGTGTCCACACATAGTCGAACGGCAGTCGATCGATGTCGACTGAACCGTCCACACTTCCTCGATAACATAGATTCATCTCGTCGATTGACGGCCGGTCAATCAACAATATCAACAACATCAACAAGGATAAACAGGGTCGATCCAATACCTACATAACAGTAGTAGAAAAATATTAGCACAGAAACTTGTAATGATGTTACGTATTAAAATTGTGACTTGACAAAACACAAAGCAGTATTTTCTTTCTATAACGAACAAGAATAACAAAGACACATAACGTCCCAATAACAATCATAAAGTTATGCCAGAGTGAAATCTGAGCAATTGATTTTCTCGTTAGTCTGGGAAGAATAGAGGCATAGAGAGAGGGCTTTACATAATTCATTTTCTTTTCTTCTTGAGAACTGCCTCTTCAGATATTTCCCTGTTGACTTTTTCTTATCTAGCCTAGTTACCTTAGACTAGAGGGTAGTTCGCCTGCCTTGTAAGCACTAAAATCGCGGGTTTGATTCTCGTCCTAGGCGGATTTTATCCTGAACGGATAAGGTTCGTTCTCGGAACGGCTGGCTTTCTCCTATCCTGTCTTCTTTCTCTCTTCGATTTCGGACCTATAAAACCTTGGCAATTACAGTTCCCTCTATCAAACCTCTTGAGTTTTTTTTTTATTAAGAAGCTTGATAGAGGGAACTATAACTGCTAGGGTCTCATCGTTCCGAAAGCGAAGAGAGTAGAAAGACAGGATAGGAGAAAGCCAGCCGTTCCGAAAACGAACCTTATCGGTTCAGGACAAAATCCGCTCCGGGAGGGCATCGATCTCAACCGCAAGTGAAAACAGGTGACGTCGCGCGACATTGTCGCGCGATTTTGTCGCACGACAGAGGTCGCGTTGGTGGAAATCCACCTTTAGATCTTTTCGTTAGTGGAGATGCCAAATACACTTCCTAGACCTTTTTGTCTCTCGAGTACAAAACGAGATTTTTTCCTTTCGTCATTCCTTCTCCTCCTCCTTCTTCTTCTTCTTCTTCTCCTCCTTCTTTTTCTCCTCCTCCTCCTTCTTCTTCTCCTCCTTCTCCTAGTAGTTCTTCTTTCTCCATTTTAGTTCTTTTCGTTAGTGGAGATGCCAAATACACTTCCCAGACTTTTTGTCTCTCGAGTACAAAACGAGATGTTTTCCTTTCGTCATTACTTCTCCTCCTTCTTCTTCTCCTCCTCCTTCTTCTTCTTCTCCTCCTCCTCCTTCTTCGCCTTCTTCTTCTTCTCCTTCTCCTCCTTCTTCATCACCTTCTTCTTCTGCTCCTCCTCCTCCTTCGTCGTGATCTCAAAGTCATGACACACCCCGTTTCCATCAGCTTCTGGCAAATAAAATCACCAGAACATTAGCGACTCCTTTCTAGCGTAGCGAAATACAATGGGAGCTTCGAGGATACAAAAGAATTTCCCATTCATTTTTCACCGTTTGGAAAAGTGCTCGAGAGTGGGCGAGAACAATGCTCGGTTCTCACGCTGAAACAATGAGTCAATTGAGTAGCGCTGGTGAGGTGCTGAAATGTGAGTAGCTCCTATTATGTAGGTACTGAGTAACTATGTGCCTACTGAATTGAGTACATAGGTACCTGCATAAGTAACTATGTATGTACTGAAGTACCTAGCTATATACATGAGTAACTATGTAGATTCTGAATTGATGATGTGTAATATTATTGAATAAAATGATATTACATAAAGCTCATCTGCCGACAAAGTAATCTGTGATGTACCCACTTACTGGGATGCTGAAGACTGGCCTTACTAAACAGGTGGTAATACACAAAAAGCTCAATCTGAGGGCTAAACAGCCCTAAAGAATGGGTTAAGCTTCTCCGACTCTACTAAACGGATGGTAAAAGGTAGAGTTTTATAATTTTATTGAATGTTCGTACTCCTGTAGTAAGCGTCAGATTCAATTTTTTCAGAAGACCGAATGAGCCAATCTGCGTAATTCGCGGAGTCAAAGATATTTGGACCATAAATGACATGAAATGGGAAGATGTTTTGATGGTAGCACTGATCATAGTTTAGAATCACAATGAATAATTCATTGTTTGTACTCTAATTGTGTAGGTATAAATAATTATGTTCTGTACAGGTATAGGTACCTAGGTATAAATATGTAGGTACCTATATAAAGAAAATTTTGATTGAAAGCAAGCAAGGCAGAAAAGGTGGGATCAGATATAAAACGGATACCTATCTATTCAGGCGAAAGCTAAAATAAATAGACGTAGGAAGGAGAAGAAAATTCAGGTCAAGATAGAAGATATCAAGAATATCAAATTTTAAACAGAAAATAATAAGAATACACCTATAAACTATAACGAAAATAGAAAGTTAAAAAACGGGGGTGGATAAGAATATAATCTTAAACGGGAAAATATGGCGTGAACATCACACAACTTTCTATTGGGTGCATTAGGGGGGAGAGAAAAAATGTCGAGACGTCGCAAAACACATTGATGGGGGTTAAGTTCCATATTTTCTTTCGATACCTTTTTCTTAACCGTTTACCGTTCCAAAAATACCTCTTCTTGGACTCAGAGGACCCTAAAACGAATACGTTGTGTTGTACCAATCTCAATCCGTTACATTATACATGATTCTCTATGAACATGTCGGCTTTTAATAAATAAACTGTAATAATTCTTTGAAGTTCTGCAAAATATATCTGCCTTTTTGGTTCTCTTTATCAAGTTGGACCATAAATGACATGAAATGGGAAGATGTTTTGATGGTAGCACTGATTATAATTTAGAATCACAATGAATAATTCATTGTTTGTACTCTAATTGTGTAGGAATAAATAATTATATTTTATCTGTACAGGTATACCTACGTAGTATACATATAGGAATAGGAGGTGTAGGTGTAATTACTATTGTGGTACCTACATTCTAAAAATAACGGAGTGAATCACTGCATGGCTGATCTTGTATTTGGCATGGCTGGTCTTGTATTTGGCATGAAATAATATGACATGCCAAGCTAACCTACCTTTACCTTCCTACGATGCACACAACATAAACGGTCAGTTCTGTGCAAAAATAATTGAAGTTACTAAGTGAGGGCACCTTAAAGCTACTAGGATTATAAAATTATTGGAAATTTGGAACCATAAGTACCAAAAGGTACAAGAACATTAGTCTACAACTCTACATTATTAGGTAGGTACCTATACTGTCCAATATAGAATTTCTTGAAATTCTAGGTGTAATATATTTTTCATGTCAAAATAATATTATCTAGTTATGTTTGTAGGTATTTAGACATTTATTTTGTCCAGTCTAGAGTGTCTCTGTGTCTTTTCTCATCAGTTAAATGGGTTTCTTCAAAATTGATCCCAAGGGCAAAAGACGAACCCTTTCTTTACCCTTGAGTCCTTGACGAATGGAGTATGTCTGAAGACATGAGATGTGCTCTGATCCACTCGACCCCAATACACAAAATATCTGTAGTTATAGCCATAGCTATCTAATCTAGTCCAGTCTAGTATATAATATGTAGGTATATGAGGACCAAGTTCATTATATCTCTGAGGAATTTGAAGATGGGTTGACCCCTGACATAATCTCCTGAACTCCTGGTTAGAATATATAAGACAGGTCTCATGATGAAGTAACCAAAACGTTGATTGGTGATGAATGATGAGCTGTATATCAACCATCAACCTGTTACAAAACAGTTGGGAGGAACTGTTGGGGTCAAATGGAAGAGATCATAATTATGCCCTTAGGCACACTCAATTTATCAGAGGTAAAGGGTTTACCCTACCAGCCCTGTTAGCTTGATTGGTAGTGCGTCTGCCTTCTAAGAGCTAGGATTTTTCCCTTGGTTTCTAAAGAAACCAAGCAAAGTGATCGACTAAGTGACAGAGAACTAGAAAAAACCTCACTTCAGGAGAAGAGCAGAATGGAAATTGATGAAAATAACCTAGTTCTCACCGAGCATTCTAATAGGTTTCCCTGTTTTCCCATACAAACGACCGATTGGTGATGAATGATGAGCTGTATATCAACCATTAACCTGTTACAAAACAGTTGGGAGGAACTGTTGGGGTCGAATGGAAGAGATCTTAATATGCCCTTAGGCACACTCAATTTGTCAGAGGTAAAGGGTTTACCCTACCAGCCCTGTTGGCTTGATTGGTAGTGCGTCTGCCTTCTAAGAGCTAGGATTTTTCCCTTGGTTTATAAAGAAACCAAGCAAAGTGATCGACTAAGTGACAGAGAATTAGAAAAAACCTCACTTCAGGAGAAGAGCAGAATGGAAATTGGTGAAAATAACCTGGTTCTCACCGAGCATTCCAATAGATTTCCCTGTTTTCCCATACAAACGACTGACGTGACACCTGCTTGCAAATTGTTTTAGACATTTTTCTTTCAACCTGGCATGTAAGCACGTTTTCCCATTATTTTCTTAGGATTCTTGTTGCCAACATTGTTAGTTCGAGAAACACTCTCGGAATTTTTCTGATGGTAAAAAAAAAGAAAAGAGGAAAGGAAGAAGAAGAAGAAGAAAAAGAAGACGGAGGAGGAGGAGAAACTGCTGTGAACATTACACAATTTTCTATCATAAATATTATGGTGCATGTTAGCACGTTTTCCCATTATTTTCTTAGGATTCTTGTTGCCAACATTGTTAGTTCGAGAAACACTCTCGGAATTTTTCTGCGATGGTAAAAAAAAGAAAAGAGGAAAGGAAGAAGAAGAAAAAGAAGAAGGAGGAGGAAGAAGAGGAGGAGAAACTGCTGTGAACATTACACAATTTTCTATCATAAATATATGGCAAATGTTCCCCGCCAAGTCAGTTGGTATAGCACCAAAAAAAGTTGGGAAATCTTGTCTGAGTTACTGAACTTGAAAAACGTCTTGGAAAAAACTGACAGAAATGACAGAGGTGATTTTTCTCCAGATCTCATTGAAGATTCATGAATCTTGTCTACCCATTTCTTATTCTTGCCTGTTGAAAAAAAAAAAAAAAAAAAAAAAAAAAAATGCACTAGGGTAGATGATTGACAAGAGACCATCTTCCGAATACCTTACCTACCTGACCAATTGTGGTAAGCCTACCTTAATTCTGGAAATAAATGAATTAAACTTGTACCTACTATCTATATATTTAATTGTAAGAAATAGAAAATGTGTTCCCCATAAAATGTCAGAGGGACTTTTCAGTCCTATCCCAGCAGGATAAACCAGGTATATTCGATTCTATTCTATTTTCTGGATATTAACACCTAATTCCACCCAGAATTTTGGGTTTGCCCATTTAAGCAACTCTACCTGCATCCTCTGGGACTCAAGTTGATAAGACCGATCCTGAAAGATTGTTTTTCATGGATTTTTTATTGGCATAGAAGCGACTCTCTCATTTGTATCCCATGGAGCTATTAAAGTCCGATAATGGACATAATTTGATAATAACCTGTAGGGTAAGTAGGGTTAGTTAATCCTCTACAAGATATCCATGGACAATACCTAACGAAAATTTATTGAAGATCGCTCGGTTCTTCGAGCTTAGTTAGGAATCATCTCAACTCCAATACACAAAAAGCCCACTCCGAGGCTTAGGTACGGCTGAAAAGGTCCGCCTGTCAGGTCCACCTGATAGTGAGCGGCTGACCTTAGGTCTTGGGAAAACAGCCCTAAAGGATGGGTTAAGCTTCTACGAATATACGAACCCCTGCCCCTGTATTGGCTGACACTTACCTTTACAGATAGCAATGTCACATTGGAAATGTAGTTGGGAGTCCTCTGAGAATCTGAACATGGATTTGAGAGTGGTTTTTTTCACATTTTCTCACACAAATGAGGTCTGATCTTGAAATTTGTCGCGACGACCTATGAACTCAAAGCGAGAAAGTTTTGGATAACACTTCAGTCGATCATTTAAGACCGGTTTTAGCGTTACCTATGTTAAGCTACGCCGAGGAAGGCCAATAAATGGATGGGTGACTTGAACCTTATATTGGGAATAAAGGGAGAACGGGCTCTAGTCTTGATTTTAAATCATTACATGAAAGTAAAATCGAAAAATCAAATCAAGAATAATAATAAACTGAATATTAAACAAATTAGGTAGGTACATAAGTACTGATTTTCTTTAATCACGATCGAATAAACTACGGGCTAAAAAATTCCCGGAGGGACGGACCCAGCTTGTTTTCTGTTTTCCTATCTGCATATCTTTCGCAATTTTCTTCGTACGGGCTAAAAAATTCCCGGAGGGACGGACCCAGCTTGTTTTCTGTTTTCCTATCTGCATATCTTTCGCAATTTTCTTCGTATTTCTTCATTTTATATTCATACGTTTTCACGTCTTCATTCATTTTTCATTTTCCACGATTTTTGAAAGGCTTTTCTCTCTCCTTCCCCTATTGTTTATCTGTACGGCTTTCAAACGCCCAATCATCAATCTCTTTTTCCAGTTTGATCCTCCGAAATTCCTCGTTGTGATTGCGAAGAGAGAAAGAGATATGCACAGTTGAATACCACCTAATAACTGCGGTAGTAGAGGTGTTGGATTTGTTGCTGTTTTTGTTTTAGGGACTTTAGATTTTGTCCATAGATCAATAACCTTTTTATTATTATTATTATTATTTTTTTCAAATCCTCGAGAGATTGTAATTCATCACCATTTTTCCAACGGAGTTTGGCAACACCGCCGTTTTACTTTGCTACCTAAATTTATACCTCCTCAGTTTTTAAGTGATTTTGTTATTTTTTCATCAATTAAATAAAAAATAAAGTGAATTAACTTAAAAAGTATCATCTGAGCTTTAGGTGGATACAATTAGTTTTGTAAAAAGTGTAAAAAGTGAAGTATTTAGCGAGATATTAAGGAAACAAGATTTAAATTACGATACATCGGGATGATAAGACCTTTGAAGTTACAATTCCCTCTGTCAAACCTCTTTGAAAGAGAGAGAAAAAAAAAGTTATGCACAGAGCAATTTTCTCACCTCAAGAATTTATCGCCTGATCCATACATGTCTGAAGGTCGGAATATGGTAGCCTCTGGGAATTCTCTTAGCACTTCTTTCTCTCCTTGATATTTGGTGCGGTAGAATTGACTTCCACCAGAGATGTAGTAGGTCTGCAATTGAAACACAACACATTTGACTGTCAATCTTCTTCTCTTCTTATGTTTACATGTTTGGTACTAGTCCAGTAGCCATGACAATAAAGAATTGCTACAAAAAGGAGCTGCCACAAATGAGCAGTGAACAGTGTTATTATAGGGTTAAGTCAAATGGAAAAAGGAGTTTTCACAAATGAGCAGAGACCAGCATTATTATAGGGTTAGGTTAAAAGCAAAAAAGGAGTTTTCTTTTTCCTTGTTGTGGCTTCTGAATAATCACCACATGTTTTTATGGACATCTCTGAATGAGTGAATTATTGTATCTCTCTTTCAAGACACTTTTACTGGATGTAAAATTTCAAGTTCTCTATGAAATAGTCCCTAAAACATACCGGAGGATTTGGGTCTGCATTGAGAGCAGAAATATGAATGAACTTCTCAACTCCCATCTCTTTGCTCAGACGGGCAAGTCTTGCGGGAATTTCAACATTAGCATCAGCAATGGTGAAATTCTTAGTTGCAAACTCCCGTCCTATCAGGTTGATGACTACGTTGGAGTATTTGATGGCTTTACGAATTTCATCATCATTACGGGGATGGTAAGGTTGGAACAATACTTGTCCCAGATCACCACAAAGACGGAGGTCACGTACATCATAGAAATTGCCTCGGTATGGGATGATGATCTGAAAATGTCGACAATTTACATTTAATTTCTCTACATCACAATTAAATTTATTTCTCACTACATTTGATTTAATTTATAATTTAAATTCATTTTGTTTACCTAAGTAAGTAGGTGTTCCCTCAATATGAATTAAAAACATGTATTGTGTAAATAACTTGCATGTAAGTGTGTCAATGTGCAGCTGTGCAGGAGTAACTCTCAGTACCTCATGTCACTTGCATGTAAATTACTTAGGTACTACTTACATACCTGCAGTCTAGTTAGCTTGGTTGGTAGTGCATCTGCCTTGTTACTGCTAGGCCATGGGTTTGATTCCCACCCAGTGTAGATTTTATTTATTTATTTATTTTGATTGCACATAAAACAGTTTACCTGTGTAGTACAATATACAATACATATTAACAAAACATAAAATATACTTAATACTATTAACAAAAAAGTAACAATAAGTTATTGAAGGTTTTACTTTCCTTGTCTCCTATTCAATTGATTTTTTAAAGTCAAGGAAATCCTTGATGCTATAGAAGGCATTTTCTATCAAAAAATCTCTTAGTATTCTTTTCATATTAAATTCATTTATATTGGTATTTTTCGTCATCTGCAAGTACTTATTATATATTGTGATCATATTATTAGTTGGGCTTCTTTGTATGTATTTGTATTTTGTATTCATTGTTTTTAAAATCTTCATTTTTATTTCTCTTGTTGATATTTGATGTTCTCTTTCTAACTGTTGAAAAAATTCATTGTAGTATTTGTTCACAAATATTATCACTTCTAGAATGTATATGCTGGGTAAGGTAAGCAATTTTTTACTTTTAAACACTTCCACACATGTTTCTCTTGGACACATTCCAAATATAGCTCTTATTGATGCTTTTTGAGCTTTAAACATTCTGTCTAAATCAGTACTATTTCCCCAGAATATTACCCCATATGTCATATTAGAATAGATATAGGCATAGTAAGCTGTTATTGCTGCTTTTTCACTTACATGATTTTTTATTGTTTTGAGAGCAAATGTATTAGGGATGTAAATGAGTTGCAAATATATCGATAAATCGATATATCGATATATCGGCCCCTCAAATATATCGATATCGATATATCGGGGGAAATATATCGATATATCGCCGATATATCGATATATTTAACAATTTTTCTTGTTTTGGGGGTTACAAGATATTTACACTGCGTTTTACGATAATAAGGCTACTTTTAGACCCTAGAGTTGCTTGAAATAAACAAATTATTTAGGCAGGTAAAATGGGAATTTTTATATTTATAAAAAACAAAAATAAAACAAAATCACTCACTTAACTTACTATCACAAAAAATAAAAATAAAATACACACACACCCGGACCTTTGGCCGAAACCCTTTTTTGGGGCAATTGTACCATAAAACGTCCACATCCGTCAAAAAACGAAGGTCGAAAAATTTGTCGATCACAATACTTTCCTCCTCATTTTATAAAATAAGGAAAGTAATAGGTAATGATAAAACTGGGACGGGTGACCGATATATCGCTGGATAATTGTCGATATATCGACGATATATCGCCAAAAAAATATATCGATATATATATCGATATATCGACGAAAAATATATCGATATATATCGGTTTTCGATATATCGCAACATCCCTAGGAAACAGGATGTTTTGTGCCGGATGGTGACAAGAAAATAGGTTTTCTAAAACCAATAGGTGTGATAGGTCGATGGACATTGTGGTTTATTGCGCAAGATACCTAAGCATATAGGTACCTTGAAAGATTGGTACTCAAGTGTTTTCAAATTTTAACATGGGTTTTCTTTTGAAATAGTATTATTACGTGTTTTTGCTATTACTAACTCATCCACGTCACTACAAGTAAAATGTGTGTTTTATGAAATTAATGGAATATCAAAAAGATAACAAACAGGTACCAGGTAGAACCCCTCTGTTCACTTTTTTTTTTGATTTGTTGTCAAACTCCAAATTGTATACATAACAATACAAATAAAGAATTATTCTATTCTATTCTATTTTTCCAACATCTGGTTCAAAGTCACTGGTTTTATTTTCTTTCCCAGTCTTGGTTTCGGCCCTGATCATAGAAAATAAATTGAAAGGAAGGTATTTATCACAAGAAGAAAGAATCTGTGAAATATTCGAGAACCATCGAACATGACAAGAAAGATCCTGGTAAATTCCAAGTACTGCCATGATGAAACATAGAGACGTGCTCAGTCATAGAAGTAAATTAAATGGATGACACACTCTCCAACTCTCTCATGACATTGGAACAAGAAGAAAGAATCTGTGAAATATTCGAGAACCATCGAACATGACAAGAAAGATCCTGGTAAATTCCAAGTACTGCCATGATGAAAAATAGAGACGTGCTCAGTCATAGAAGTAAATTAAATGTACACACTCTCCAACTCTCTCATGACATTGGAAACAGGATGTTTTGTGCCGGATGGTGACAAGAAAATAGGTTTTCTAAAACCAATATGTGTGATAGGTCGATGGACATTGTGGTTTATTGCGCAAGATACCTAAGCATATTTCCCTAGGAAACAGGATGTTTTGTGCAGGATGGTGACAAGAAAATAGGTTTTCTAAAACCAATAGGTGTGATAGGTCGATGGACATTGTGGTTTATCGCGCAAGATACCTAAGCATATAGGTACCTTGAAAGATTGGTACTCAAGTGTTTTCAAATTTCAACATGGGTTTTCTTTTGAAATAGTATTATTACGTGTTTTTGCTATTACTAACTCAACCACGTCACTACAAGTAAAATTGTGTGTTTTATCAACTTAATGGAATATCAAAAAGATAACAAACAGGTAGCAGGTAGAACCCAGAAAGATTGGTACTCAAGTGTTTTCAAATTTTAACATGGGTTTTCTTTTGAAATAGTATTATTACGTGTTTTTGCTATTACTAACTCAACCACGTCACTACAACTAAAATTGTGTGTTTTATCAACTTGATGGAATATCAAAAAGATAACAAACAGGTAGCAGGTAGAACCCTAAGTGATCAAATTATCAAGCTAGTTCTAGAGAAAGACCAACATCGCGGACATTACCAAAACTAAGAAAACACAAACCCATCAGGTCCATGACATCAGCAAATGTCTCAGAAGATACATCAATCAAATTTAAAAGAAACATAATCAAACATCAAAACAAATGAACGATCCGAGCTAAGTGCACAAATTATCTAGCTAGTTCCAGAAAAAGAAAAGGAAGAACATGAAAAATTAACAAAACTAACACAAACCCATCAGGTCCATGACATCAACAAATGTCCCAGAAGATACATCAATCAAATTTAAAAGAAACATAATTAAACATCAAAACAAACGAACGATCCGAGCTAAGTGCACAAATTATCTAGCTAGTTCCAGAAAAAAAAGGAACACCATGAAAAATTAACAAAACTAGAAGACACAAACGCATCTTGTCCATGAGTTCATCAACAATGTCCCAGAAGACAACCAAAATTTGAAAAGAAACAATCAAAACTTGAAAGAAACAAAATCAAAAGAAACTCTAATTGGTCACGCCAGAGTAATCTTGCTAATGGTGAAGATGGCCAGGCCTGTCATTACCTACTGACCCGGCAAGGTTGACTACTGAAACCTTCACCGGACAATAGTTCGTATACTCCACTTGTCAATCAAAAACTAGAGACACTGTTTCACGCGGTAGTAATCAAGATTGATGGAAAACTTCATGTAGTAGAGAATGATGTAAAGATATGTACCTTAGTTCCTGTAGAATCTGTAGATACTTACAAGATGAGTCAGTTTTTGTAGAATGAGATTCGTAAAGAAATATGGGTAAGTTGCCCGGAGGAAGTGGAGGATCAATTCTGATTGTGATGAAGAACCTCATCTGTTTAGGATAAAGTTCGGCGCGACGGAAATCGAACTTACAATTTAGCGGTCTAGCGCTTCCAAGCTGAGTAAGGCTGGCAATCTAGGAAGGTTTAAATTTGAAATATGTTCAATCATAAATGCTTCATGTAGTAGAGAATGATGTAAAGATATGTACCTTAGTTCCTGTAAAATCTGTAGATACAAGATGAGTCAGTTTTTGTAGAATGAGATTCGTAAAGAAATATGGGTGTGTTGGCCGGAGGAAGTGGAGGATCAATTCTGATTGTGATGAAGAACCTCATAGGATAAAGTTCGGCGCGACGGAAATCGAACTTACAATCTAGCGGTCTAGCGCATACATGGAAGGCGCTTCCCAGCTGACAAAGGCTGGCAATCTAGGAAGGTTTAAATTTGAAGTATGTTCAATCATAAATGAAAATAAAGGAACGCTGGGGATTTTCTGGATCACGTGGATCGAAGATCATCCACGTGACGCGGCGAGACGGAAAAAGGTAGAAACACACTAGCATCACGTCACGTGAGGTCATGCGGAGTCTGAAAGATCTAGTTAAAATTTTTCCCATAATATTGTAGGGATTTTCGTTCAGGACAGCCACACTGCCATCACGTTACGTCACGTCAAGTGACTTGAAAGTAGTGTGTTTCTACCTGTGTTTTAAGTTACCTCGATGGAGTTTAAGCCCTTCACTTCACACAAGCTATTCAATCGGATCCTCGAAAGTGAACTAAATGTGAAGTACCTCATATCATTGGCCAAGCGAACACTTTTAACCTTAGCCAAAATCAACTAAACTGACTCCATGTAAATTTATCGAATTGTAATAGGTAGGTACCTATTTATTGAACTCTAATGTGTATTTACTGAACTCTATACTCTAATGTGTATTGACTTATTGACTGAACTCTAAACTCTAATGTGTATTTACTGAACTCTATACTCTAATGTGTATTTACTGAACTCTAAACTCTAATGTGTATTTACTGAACTCTATACTCTAATGTGTATTAACTTATTGACTGAACTCTAAACTCTAATGTGTATTTACTGAACTCTATACTCTAATGTGTATTTACTGAACTCTAAACTCTAATGTGTATTGACTGAACTCTATACTCTAATGTGTATTGACTTATTGACTGAACTCTAAACTCTAATGTGTATTTACTCTAATCTATACTCTCTATACTCTATACTCTAATGTGTATTGACTTATTGACTGAACTCTAAACTCTAATGTGTATTTACTGAACTCTATACTCTAATGTGTATTAACTTATTGACTGAACTCTAAACCCTAATGTGTATTGACTGAACGTGATTAGCATGGAACCATAATCCACATTGATCCAAACGAGTCAATCATCAAATGATCAATCAATAGTCTGCAGAGTTCAAATAAATCGCAAAATATTATTTCACATCGAATTTCACGCTTTAACGTACCTAGAACTTAAAACAAATAAATGGTTAGGATACTGCTAGAACCTAGAAATCCTATCTCTACCTATTTATGGTAAGAGTTGTGTATTACCGGGTGGTCTTGTAACTTATAACTACTGTCAGTTTATATTTATGCCATGGACAAAATTCAATACAGACTCGTAAGTATGTACCTAGCTGGTATCTGGACAATGAGTTCTGCATGGGTCTTCTGAGAATGGATAAATCCATATTGGATGGATTCACAGCTGCTAAGCTTTAAAAATGATTAGACGCCAATCATTTTGCTGGGTTTCTCGAAGAGCGTCGACATTAAAATTTCGCTTTTCACTAAAGGGGAATCTCGGAAAATTTTTGGATCAAATGAAAAATATTCGAGACAACCGGGACATTGAATTTAGAAATTGGAAATTTGGTAATTGACTAGGTAGGTAAGTACGTACATGGGATTCCCCAAAAGGCACAATCATCCTTGAAGTTGTAAACCGAAATGAACTATTTGTCCCCTTTTCAGGAACCAAATTTGACATTAGCCCGTTTAATGTGTCCGTCATTGTGTCTCTTCTCATCCATCTGATGAGGGACATACTACGGGATGTGTATGCTACGACACAGACCACAGGAGTCTGATGTAGTAGTTATTTCATTGCTACGAAATAACAACGGCGGTGAAACATTCTCCTTTTTCTTTAATACCCACTCGTAACTATATATCATCGTATCAAACTCAGTCATTATTTCAGCATTCCCAAGTTCGGGATCACCCGGT
Source organism: Diaphorina citri (assembly GCF_000475195.1). Classification (NCBI taxonomy): domain Eukaryota; kingdom Metazoa; phylum Arthropoda; class Insecta; order Hemiptera; family Psyllidae; genus Diaphorina; species Diaphorina citri. Next base: position 203,771 of record NW_007377542.1, on the reverse strand, counting down.
ATAGTGGTGTCAAGGTCACATCGACTTGATCATCAGGAGGCGTGACTGAGGCAATTTATTCTCGCAGGCCAAGAGCGTGCGTGAGTATGAATAATAGCGATCGATTTGCCAACATTTCAATTTGAATATCTCCTGATCTTTTGATCTATGGCACATCACAATAATGGTAGGTTTCAAAGGATGATTCGTATACCTTGTCCATATACCCATATATCATTTGCGAAGGTGTGTCCACTGATCTAGTGGGTATACCAAGTGAACCGATACCAAGAGTGAAAGGAATTCCGCGCGATGATGAAAACCGCTTGGATTTTACCTCTTGGATTTTTTTTTTCGAAACCGAATTCGCGACGCATAAATTTTGAGAACGGCGAACGAACTATTGTGTCCACTGATCTAGTGGGTATACCAAGTGAACCGATACCAAGAGTGAAAGGAATTCCGCGCGATGATGAAAACCGCTTGGATTTTTTTTTCTTCGAAATCGAATTCGCGACGCATAAATTTTGAGAACGGCGAACGAATTACACCCGTATTTATAAACAAGTTCTTCAGATCATTCTGAGAATGCACTTGGGAAAAAACGTACTCAGAGGTAATCAAGTTCTAAGCCCGTTCAAAATAAAATGGTATTTATAAACAAGTCCGATAAGAGGTAAGACCGGTCTTTCCTAAGATGATGCTAAGCGTGTGGTACTCGTTGGCAACATGCTTACAAGTGAGGTACTGACGAACTGCGTCAGGAGTAGATTCGGATAAATGCTGTAAGACCTTGATGGTAAATACAGAAAGAGATCTCCGAAAGTGCAATAGTTTTTACTTCCATTCTATTGAAAAATTTACATCGGCGGCATTCAAAAGGGGTGTTACCCCAAAATCGAGCATGTTTTTCGAGGACACCTTTTCAAGTACGTTTTAAGCTGTGTCTATCAAACTATACGAGATTCATTTACATCGTAGGTACATACTTAACTTGTAGTATAAATATTAGGTATCTACTTAGTTTAAACACAAAAGTATCTAACACCATAATACCTCAGTTGACATTTTACAACTTTACGACCGTCTCATGTTAGACAGGTATGCCTATTTGAAACTGACAGGCGGAATAAAGCTTCAAAATGTCAACTGCAACAAATCTTTTGATCTTTTAATCCTTTCGGGGTATTAAACGAATGCTTTGCATATTAAAAACGAGTTTCTATCACGGTTACTAACAAGCTATGACGTGCACGTAGGTGGATGTGGATATGTTTATGGTCAAAAGAAAAGGGGAAAAAAAAACCCCCCCCCCCCCCAAAGTAGAAGAATTAGAAAAAATTGAAAGACTTACCGTCAGGTCGTGAGATTTCAGCTCTCAAAGTGTACGGGTGTCCGTAGACCACTTCTTGAACGCGCTTGCCATTCTGGTCGAGAAGTTTCAGCGAAACAATCGAGGTTTCATTCCTGTGAAACAGAAAAACAGATTGGGTTTGGAATTTTTATTTATTTATTTATTTAATATACCTTATTTATACTGTCGGCTAAGACTAAAAAGTCCCATTATGCCAACAGTTTAAACAGGCCTCATTTATTTACATCAAACATAAGTACATACCTACATAGGTTTAACAATGAAAAGGATGGAGAAAATTATAAATATAAAAAAGATATTAATTGTAATAGCCACCAAAGAGGTTGCCACTGAAGATGTTTGAGGAGGAATTTCTCATAATTTTGAAACTTTTTCCCGACAGGGCGCTTTAACATGTTAGTAAATGTCGTTCGCGCCAATTTTGAAAGTTAAAAAGCCATACCTACCATACTGATTTCTTTTCATACCGATACGAAAATTCCATCAAATTCCACAGCTTCATAAAACTATGGCTATGGGCACCAATACGGGTTGTAATACAATTGGTAGATATAGGTCACAATAGATCTAAAAAGGTCGCATTGATAATTGCACACTTATCTCAAGAGAGGAAGCAACCAGGCATAAGTAATACAAACGATAGGATAGGACAATAGGTAGATAGCAAATAGGTATAACAATGGATATTGCAGATAGTTATTAGGTATTTTTCATCAGCACATACTTTGACCAAGTCGGCACCACCTACTTCCAGCAAGAGAGAAGGAATTCTTCAAAATCCTGTACCTATCCTGTACCTCTGATTCTCACCGAAAAAGTCACTCCAAAAAGTTGTGATTTTGCCGAGAAAGGAAAAACTTCATCCTCGATCAGAACTTCATCTCCAGAAGACTTTATGGCCAGCCACTCACCATCAGGTAGACCTCACAGGTGGACCTGATCAGGCGTCCCTGTCAGGTCTACCTGAGTGGCTGGCCTTATACAAACAAAATATACACTTCTCGGTTATCTACAGCTTCATACAACCTACCTAGAAAAACTATTCATAAGTAAATAATAGAATGCAGGTAGGTACCTACATAGGAAAATTGTTCATGTGAATTATTCCTGTTCACCTCTCACCCAAGTAAACAGTTCGAGCATGATGTGCATGTTTGAATAGTTTGTTGCGTCTCACACAAATTGTGAATGTCAAACATGGCAGAATTCTGATGCGTCACAACAGTACCTAGAAACCTAGGTACCATTGTACCTGGAAACATAATATGTACCTTATTGTACCTGGAAACCTAGGTACAACCGGATGTAATGACGTGTCATGACCATCTAATACCAAAGTATCTCATACTTAGGTATGCCATTTCAATGTTTGACTTTTACAAGCAAATAATTACATTTCTGGGCACGGTTTTTTTGTTTAACCTAGTATGCAACATTTTGCCTAGGACACTGAGGCAATTCCAGGAACAAGGTATGTTTGCCACATTGCGTCATTTCAGACCCGGTCTGGAGTCATACACAATGAATCAATCATACATCACACTCCCAAGAATGCAAATTCATGATAAATGACCACGACTGAGTTAATGATGGTGCAGATTTCTTAATAGTTATGCCTAGGCCTATCGGGCGCCTAAGGACGGTTCTTACCAATCAAAAAATTATGTCTGTTGAAAAAAGAAAAAAAATATGCACTAGGGTAGATGATTGACAAGAGACCATCTTCCAGATACCTTACCTACCTGACCAATTGTGGTAAGCCTGCCTTAATTCTGGAATTAAATGAATTAAACTTGTACCTACTATCTATATATTTAATTGTAAAATGTTTGAATAGTTTGTTGCGTCTCACACAAATTGTGAATGTCAAACATGGCAGAATTCTGATGCGTCACAACAGTACCTAGAAACTTAGGTACCATTGTACCTGGAAACATAATATTTACCATATTGTACCTGGAAACCTAGGTACAACCGGATGTAATGACGTGTCATGACCATCTAATACTAAGGTATCTTATACTTAGGTATGCCATTTCAATGTTTGACTTTTACAAGCAAATAATTACATTTCTGGGCACGGTTTTTTCGTTTAACCTAGTATGCAACATTTTGCCTAGGACACTGAGGCAATTCCAGGAACAACGGCGCGACGGAAATCGAACTTACAATCTAGCGGTCTAGCGCATACATGGAAGGCGCTTCCCAGCTGACAAAGGCTGGCAATCTAGGAAGGTTTAAATTTGAAATATGTTCAATCATATAAATGAAAATAAAGGAACGCTGGGGATTTTCTGGATCACGTGGATCGAAGATCATCCACGTGACGCGACAGGACGGAAAAAGGTAGAAACACACTAGCATCACGTCACGTGAGGTCATAGGGAGTCTGAAAGATCTAGTTAAAAATTTTCCCATAATACCTATTGTAGGGATTTTCGTTCAGGACAGCCACACTGCCATCACGTTACGTCACGTCAAGTGACTTGAAAGTAGTGTGTTTCTACCTGTGTTTTAAGTTACCTCGATGGAGTTTAAGCCCTTCACTTCACACAAGCTATTCAATCGGAACCTCGAAAGTGAACTAAATGTTAAGTACCTCATATCATTGGCCAAGCGAACACTTTTAACCTTAGCCAAAATCAACTGAACTGACTCCATGTAAATTTATCGAATTGTAATAGGTAGGTACCTATTTATTGAACTCTAATGTGTATTGACTTATTGACTGAACTCTAAACCCTAATGTGTATTGACTGAACGTGATTAGCATGGAACCATGATCCATTGATCCAAACGAGTCAATCATCAAATGATCAATCAATAGTCTTCAGAGTTCAGCAAATAAATCGCAAAATATTATTATTTCACATCGAATTTCACGCTTTAACGTACCTAGAACTTAAAACAAATAAATGGTTAGGATACTGCTAGAACTCCTATCTCTATTTATGGTAAGAGTTGTGTATTACTGGGTGGTCTTGTAACTTATACTGTCAGTTTATGTTTATGCCATGGACAAAATTCAATACAGACTCGTAAGTATGTACCTAGATGGTATTTGGACAATGAGTTCTGCATGGGTCTTCTGAGAATGGATAAATCCATTTTGGATGGATTCACAGCTGCTAAACTTTAAAAACGATTAGACGCCACAATCATTTTGCTGGGTTTCTGGAAGAGCGTCGACATTAAAATTTCGCTTTTCACTAAAGGGGAATCTCGGGAAATTGGATCAAATGAAAAATATTCGAGACAACCGGGACATTGACTTTAGAAATTTGAAATTTGATAATTGACTAAGACATGGGATTCCCCAAAAGGCACAATCATCCTTAAAAGAAATCACTATATGCCAAATTTCAGGTTCCCATCTTTAGCCATTCAAAAAATATTTAAGGGTCCCCGGACTTTTGAAACACTCTGTAGTTGTCTCGAAAGGTGTGTGCACAGTTGCACACATGGTGGACGGCCGTCGATCGTTGGCCGTGGACTATGTGTGGACTTGTGGACAGGTGGACACACCTTTATAAATGTCACAGACTGTCCATTATTTTAATTCACTCAAGTTAAGCAACGTTCAGTGTTGATCATAATTGATTGGTTAAAAAATATAAAACACCACATAGGTAGGTAATAACAGCGGAAAATCCTCTAGTGTTGAGGGAAGCTGGATGAAATCTACCGTAAAAGAAAAGTGGCTTCTAGATTGCCTTTGTTAACAGAGTAATGGCATTAATGTGGGTAGGTAGGTATCTATTTGATAAGTACTGTGGCACTCTAACAAAGATTTAAATTAATCATATCATCATTAGATATTGTAAAACACAACCTACTTCTTTTATTGTTTACAATGTAACTAGGTAAGTATACCTACCCAAGTAAAGCGTAATGTAACCACTTTGTCTGGCTACACCTACTTTGTTTACGTTCAATTTTATAGCTACTATTACTAGATAGGTACTCTATTCAAATGGGTAGCTTTTGGTACACTATTGAAATCGGTAGCTAGGAGTTCTTTAATTCACCGGTTCTCGGCATTACCGGCAATCACAAAGACATGGGAGTCCGATTTGGTACCCATAGCATGTGGGTGTGATCCTAAACCTCTAATCAGGTGTGAACCGACAACCGAACCTGTGACAAATCGTAAAGACCTAAGTAGGGCCGTTAACCAGGGGGGTTTGTCCTGTTTGAGATAAAGGGACTACAACTACATGCCCTAATTTGACACTCGACCAGTCGAAATAAAGCACTATGAGATTTGCCTGCAAAAGGAACCGGAACCTATAAAGCTTTTTTTCAACAGAAAATAGTATAACACCCATGTAATTAAAGAAATATAAGTGTACCTATGTTTCTTTCGGAAACTGAGACCACGATAAGAGGTAAGACCGGTCTTTCCTAAGATGATGCTAAGCGTGTGGTACTCGTTGGCAACATGCTTACAAGTGAGGTACTGACGAACTGCGTCAGGAGTAGATTCGGATAAATGCTGTAAGACCTTGATGGTAAATACAGAAAGAGATCTCCGAAAGTGCAATAGTTTTTACTTCCATTCTATTGAAAAATTTACATCGGCGGCATTCAAAAGGGGTGTTACCCCAAAATCGAGCATGTTTTTCGAGGACACCTTTTCAAGTACGTTTTAAGCTGTGTCTATCAAACTATACGAGATTCATTTACATCGTAGGTACATACTTAACTTGTAGTATAAATATTAGGTATCTACTTAGTTTAAACACAAAAGTATCTAACACCATAATACCTCAGTTGACATTTTACAACTTTACGACCGTCTCATGTTAGAACTGAGACCATTTCCCCTCTTTTAAAGGAAAATACGGGGATTAGTTCAACTACTTATACCTGCCTCGGTGGTGTAGTGGTCAAGGCGCACGCCTGGTAAACAGGAGGACGTGGGTTCAATCCCAGCCGAGGTATGGAATTTTATCCTCAATTCGAGAATTTGACCACAATAAGTAGTAGTCTACTGCTGGAGTAAAGGGACTTTTCAGTCCTATGCGAGCAGTATAAATAAGCACTATTATTATTATTACTTATAGGTGGCTTCGTAAAGCCTGTATAATTTGAGAATTTGACCACAATAATAGTAGTAGCCTACTGCTGGAGTAAAGGGACTTTTCAGTCCTATTATTATTACTTATAGATGGCTTGGTAAAGCCTGTAGTCCTGTACCAAACAATTGGAAATCTAAGATGGAGCATTCCCGACCACCAAAGTTCTAGTGTTCAGTTTCCATCGGACCAGAGGTCAGTTTTCCAGTGGTCAGTCTACCGAAAGGAACATGCACCTTATCTAGAATGCTCATTTCTAAGAACATGTTGATTGGGAGGGGCTCAAACCTCCCATTATTAGAGTTATCCTCTGGGTCCTTCACTTAAGCTGTGAACGCCCCTGGTCGTAAGACACCTAATGTGGCCAAGTCTCATGCTAATGAACCAAACAAACAAAACTAGAGACCAAACTATCTAACTATTGTCATTGTGGAAAAATCTATGTGAACCGCTTGCATATTGGTGTGCAATATTGGAAAAGATTGGTACGGACGCGATGATTGTGAATAATTTGTTGAGTTACACAAACATCGTCTTTGTTTGGGTTCTTAACAGGGTGGTTCTTAGGTTAGTGTGTCCAATCCAAACATAGTCGACCGGCCGTCGCGTCGATCGACGAGGAAAATCTATGTTGTCGAGGCAGTGTGGACGTGTCAATCGACATCGATCGATGGTCGACTATGTGTGGACACACTTCTAGACTTCTTGGATAGAGTTATTCAAAGAGCATAAGTGCAAAGAGGGCTATTGGAACAAATAGAGTGGTGTTGAAACGAATTCGGTATCTCAGAGGTTCGAGCGTCTATTTTGGTACTGACTGCCCTTTGCCATTATCTGGAGGAATACCTGAGCTGTGTCCACCTGTCCATCCATAGTCGACGCCGTCGATCGGCTCGATCGATGTCGACTGAAACCGAACACTGCCTCGACTTCATAACACTGCCTCGACTTCATAACACTGCCTAGACTTCATAACACTGCCTCGACTTCATAGATTCACCTTGTCAATCGATGATCGATCGACGAGGTGAAGAGATTCTCTCTCTATCTGATGTGGTCTGTGAATCGATCGATCTATCAGAACACAATAAAATTATTGTATACTATTTATACCTACCTAATTGTGTTTAGATCTCTGACAAATCCTATTAATTTTTTTTTGCTGGCACAAGTTGGAGATAAGTTGATAGCGGATATCATAATTGATAAAGTACCTAAGTAATAAACGAGCACCAAAGTAGGAAATCTCTTCTATATTTCATTTATAAAGTGAGATACTTTACTCTGAAGCAACAGAAGCATATGTACTTAGAGGGTAAGTATTTCTCCAGGCACTTCTAGGCTATTATAAGGAGATATTCTAGGTATTTTAATTTGAAGCATACTAAAGGGGTTGGTATTTCTCACTTCTAAATACCTATAGTAACATAATTTTATTATTTTATGTTTCTGGGTAGGTAGGTAGTTAGGTACTTATTATTGAAGCATTACTAATGGGGGGTAAGCATTTCTTTAGGCTCTTCTATTTGGTACATTGGAGTACCACATACCTATAGATATTAGGTGGTGTGAGGACCTCTCCGGGCTTTTCTGGTAACGAGGTTAATGCATAGGTACGAAAAAGATTACGAAAAAATGTAAAATCATGTAGGTATGTATGTTTGTGCATTATTATCTTTTGCACATTTCTGATTGGCCAGGATAAAGGTTAATGATGCACATGAGAAAATAGTCCATATTCAGCTCGTTAATGCATATTTAACTCGTTAATACATAATTAGGTATTATCTCTTTGGTATTTTAATGCATATTTAGCTCGATAATTTCTTAATTACCAACTATATTTTTCAAATGTTCAGCTGGACTCTGCTAATGCTAGACCTTCTTGGCTAACATTAGGTACTGTAAATTATTCATCCACATTCCTTATTTTAATTCTTCAGGACGGGACGCTCTGATAAAGGTGGTGAAAATTGCACATCCACCAATAAGATTGCTATGATGTGGATTGAAGAAAATGGTGAATATGACATCTCCACTAATCAGGGCACAATAATATAATAGGTGAAAATGACACATCCACCAATAACATTATTATAATGTGATTACTAGGAATGGTAAATCTCCACTAATTAGGGCACAATCTCTTCTTTTGTGGGGAGGAGGGGGAAACGAATAGGCCACAGTATGAAACTAGAAAAGAAAGCTCCGGAAAATTGCACATCCACCAATAAGATTGCTATGATGTGGATTGAAGAAAATGGTGAATATGACATCTCCACTAATCAGGGCACAATAAGTATAATAGGTGAAAATGACTCATCCACCAATAACATTATTATAATGTGATTACTAGGAATGGTAAATCTCCACTCATTAGGGCACAATCTCTTCTTTTGTGGGGAGGAGGGGGAAACAAACAGGCCACAGTATGAAACTAGAAAAGAAAGCTCCAAATCCGTATAAAATTTATAAGGATTATATTACCTAAGTAGGGCAAAGATTGAAAATATTTTGAGCTTTTAAATCTCCTTGATCCGCTCTAATGTAGATAGCACATATAATGCCTGCCTGGCAGATACGAGATACAATTACATGCATGTGATACATAAATTTAAATTCATAATACCAGTGGCGGTGAGTTTTCTTCAGCGGCCCCTTTCCGAAAGCATCTTTACAACTTGGCGCTTAGCAAAAGCGTATTTTACTTTCGGAATTCGCCCTCTTCTGAAGAGCTTTTAAATCTCCTTGATCCGCTCTAATGTAGATAGCACATATAATGCCTGCCTGGCAGATACGAGATACAATTACATGCATGTGAAACATAAATTTAAATTCATAATACCAGTGGCGATGAGTGCTCTTCAGCAGCCCCTTTCTGAAAGCATCTTTACAACTTGGCATTTAGCAAAATTGTATTTTTCTTTCGGAATTTCTCCTCTTCTGAAGCTAACCTTTCCCCTCTTTTGGTGTGATATTGCCTGTATTAAAACATAGGAAATCCAAGATAGCGTTGTCGGAATCGGTTCCGTTTTGGAAAGGAAAATACAACTCAACATTCCAACTTGAAGCTTCGCTTTTCACAATATTCTGACGTTGACGCAATCGCTATAAATTTTTAAAATGCAGTTGTACAATGTTTTTAAATATTTCCATTTTAAAATATCACGTCATAACTTTTGCAAAAGTGAAAATAAATCTGAAATGCAGCGCAAAATTTTTGCGAGCATCAAGTGTCAGGGCATAATCTGACACCTGAAGACCCAAAGATAAATTATACCTACGTCACTGAAGTATGCGTATGAAATTGGATTTTGAAAAATAAATTACACTGCAAGGGCACAGCTGGAAGCCCATAGAGAACCCACATACATAATTATACACTGCATAGACTCCGCTATAATGCGATATACTATTTTTGACAATCCGACCAGTAAATTCGAGCAGTATATGGTTTGATCTTTGACATCTAGCAGTCAATGTCTTGAACATTATTATCAAACTTGTGGAGCGTATCGAATGCTCTCAGCAGATCTATCAATGTTAAACTTCTTAGCATGTTACACTTGGATCTTTAAGTATAGGGAACCAAAGGAACAAGTTTGAAAATGGGCTATTTAGCTAGCTTATTATACGTTTTCTCTTAAGCTTAGCCTAATTCCACAATAATGACGTCAATTATACTCCGTAACTAATGTGTCATGTGTGTCAATTTTAATATTTATTGGCAGCTTATTCTCGTGGTAAAATTGCTTTTCACCCATGTAGGTTGGTCTAAAAGAGGCTCAATTTCAATCAGTTTTTGAATAGATAACATCTACCTATTGTTTCTACAAAGGAGACCTCGGTTTTTTTTCCAATAGATAGATTGGTACCAAGATACTCGCGTACCGGTAATGGAGGAATCATGGGAAGTACATCTATCAGCAAGTATCTACAATTCTACACAATGCTAGATAATGAAATCACCGATAAGATAGCAACAGTAAGTAAAGTACACATTTCATGTCGATTGAAGTACTCAATACGTTATCAGTTGGTGCCCACAGGTCTGTCCATGTATGAAGGTAACCAAGTCTGTTATATTGCAAATAAAACCATTCTCAGAGATCAATTAGCGATTCTGCACAGCTAATAATAGCATATACCTACTTGTGCAGAAGATGTACAAGGGCAAGCCTACTTCCTAAGAAGAATGCTCAGTACAGATGCAAATCTCAGATAATTCCATAATGCAAGTAAAGTGAGAATTTTATTGTAGAAAAAACCCTTTATAACTTAACAATCCAATCAAAGATGAATAAATTACCTACGCCTATTTTAAAGAGTTAGCAATGTTGTAAAACTGTTCATGTAAAAATCACCTGCACTTCGAATAAAAATGTAATCGTCCTATTAGATTAGATCGGACTTAGAGTTAGCAATGTTGTAAAACTGTTGATGTAAAAATCACCTGCACTTCGAATAAAAATGTAATCGTCCTATTAGATTAGATCGGACTCGATTATTGTATTTACGACATAAACCGAAGACTGTGAAGACATTAGCAGCTGTGAATCAATTTAGTATTCAACACAATCATCAGTTGATTGAATATAAAAATAGCGTTATACACCGCCCTTTTATAGGAAAATACGGAGAAGTAGGTATTACATAGAAAATATAGATGAGAAGAAAATAATTTGCGGACTTTGCCAAGTATAGCTTCGTGGAGTAGGACTCAGGGGTACGGTTATACCTACCTCAACAAAGGGTTTTCCTTGGCTTTCTTTGAATTCTTGGTGGGTCGTCGCATTTTGGCTACTGTCCATGTACTTTTTCTTGAGACCTGTATTTCGCATTAACTTTTTCTTCAATGCGATGTAAGTTCCTAGTACAAGGAAAATACGGAGAAGTAGGTATTACATAGAAAATATAGATGAGAAGAAAATAATTTGCGGACTTTGCCAAGTATAGCTTCGTGGAGCAGAACTCAGGGGTACGGTTATACCTACCTCAACAAAGGGTTTTCCTTGGCTTTCTTTGAATTCTTGGTGGGTAGTCGCATTTTGGCTTCCGTCCATGTACTTTTTCTTGAGACCTGTATTTCGCATTAACTTTTTCTTCAATGCGATGTAAGTTCCTAGTACCTGTTATGATATTGTTGAGCCGAATTTGAATAGGAGACAAATTGTCAAGTAGGTATTTATAGCATCTAGCTATCTTAGCTTCATAGAACTCGGGTATTCCATGGATGCATACCTTACCAGAAGGTTTTCGTTGACTTCCCTTTGAAAGGTTTTGCCAAGATTTCCTTCAGTGTCGTTGAGTCAAGAAACTCTGCCAGATGTCAAGATCAAATTCTCAATAAGTCCGTTAGTCCTCTCGATATATATTACGGAAGTTCTTGACATTGTCCATTGGTATATTGAAAGTTCCCACAGTAATTTGCCTATCTCTCAATAGCTTGAATGTATGACTATTTTCTTGACCTTCATATATCCATTTGATGTAAGTCTTTGTGATATCCATATTTATCAAGAGAAGATTGGTGTGGTAGCGAATTTTGTCGTTGAGTCAAGAAACTCTGCCAGATGTCAAGATCAAGTTCTCAATAAGTCCTTTAGTCCTCTCGATATATCTTAGGGAAGTTCTTGAAATTGTCCATTGGTATATTGAAAGTTCCCACAGTAATTTGCCTATCTCTTAATAGCTTGAATGTATGACTATTTTCTTGACCTTCATATATCCATTTGATGTATGTCTTTGTGATATCCATATTTATCAAGAGAAGATTGGTGTGGTAGCGAATTCTATTAGTGTTGGTTGTTGGTATTATGTTAATAGGTGTGATTCAAAGTTCAATGTTAGGATTTTCTAGGATAGTCTCTGTTCGGTTGGCATTGTCACACCTTCAAAGATTATTCTTGGGTGATTGTATGGACTTGTCTATGTACAATTTTATTCCATGTGTTTAGAGAATCAAGATCTCCATACATAGGGAATAATTCAAGTAATACTCCGTTTGCGATAACTTACAACAAATCAAACACGTAATTGGTGAATTTTTGACTTCAAGGGTTTCAAAACTACATATACCAGAATTCCCATTTAATGACTCGTTTAATGGCCGTATCTCTGGTGGGTTTGAGAACCACTGGGTCAAGCTGGGTATGACCCATAAGTATGACCCATGGATCAATACATGGCTTACCTAAAACTAAGTGCTTACCTCAAATTGATATCATACCTACTTACTCAATCGGTGACCGTCGGAATTCGGTGATTCTAAGAGATTATGTTTTTTTTTTTTTTTTTTTTTTTTTTTTTTTTGTTAGATGTAGGTAAGTACCGAGATTGTATGAAAGGTACAAAGTTAAAAACATAAGGTACCTAAAGAAGCCTAAACAAAAAACAATTTTAAATTTCAATTTACCTAATTTGATTGAAACCCATCATACTTATTTGATTGCTGCTTTCAGCTTTGATAGGTTGTAGCTCCTTATTTTTTTTTTTTTAAACTTAACAATAAGTAGGTATAGGACCAGCACCTACCTAACTACCTCTATTTATTTATTTGCCGAATACTTCGAACCAAGGACCTTGATTCACGGCCGGGCCCGCGGGCCAGCCATTACAAAAGACGAAAGTGTTCATTACTTATCTCAATGAAATAGTAGTAAATAATTGTACAGATTGCACAAACTGGTATAATGGACTAATGAATCGGGTTTGGAAAGGTTGGCCCGGATATTTTATTGTTTCGTGCGATCCATTTCATCTGGAAGCACGAAAGCTGTAATTTCCATTACTGCTTACTTCATTTTCAGGTAAGGCTCGTATATTTTTTACACGAAATTATTGAGTAATAGGTACCTAGGAGTTATGAAGGTGTTTTTTTCCCCTAACAATATTATGAAGAGTTTTTTTTTTTTTTTAATTCAAAAGGAAAGGTCCATTAGGTAATTAAATCAAATTATTTCCTAGGTTCACTGGTAGCGTACATGGGGAAACTTATGTTAGAAACTTTCAGAATTTTTAGACTGTCTTTGAAGTTATTTTTTTAACCTTTAAAAGGGGACTACCTATTTGAATACAATAACAGATACTTAACTCAATATCATAAATCACCTACCCATGTTACATACAACCTAATAATAAAATTAGCTAAACATGACAGAACCAGCCTACCAATAAAACAACAAAACAGCAATAAGTCGCCCACAAGGTAGGGCAAAACAGGGGAGGAAACGGGTGTATAGGGACGCAGAGGGGCTATTAATTTGTACTCAGAACTCGGATCTTGGAGAGTCGTCCATTGAAAGCTAGGGAAGTACCTGTTCCCTTTCTATTCTCTTCACAGTCCCTTCTAGGCCAGCCACTAACTCTCAGACTGTCTGACAGACCGCGGTGAGGTCTGATAGACCGTCTACCAGTGTCGGAACGTTTGTGGCGGGAAAAGCTTCACACCCAGATCTTCCAGACCGTCTTAAGCAGCGCCCAGACTGATCATACACTTCCAACACTTCAGACATTTTCGACAAATTTTGTATTTTGCTTCCTATGTTAAGAGTAATGCTAATGCTAGTCCGCACACCTATCCGTATCAGACATTTCCAACACTTCCGACATACTACCATTACGTAACATAGGAAGCAAAATACAAAATTTGTCGGAGATTTCTGAAGTGTTGGAAGTGTATGATCAGTCTGCGCGCTGCTTTACAGACCTAGGTCTTGAGCTTTTTCTGTCACACACTTTCTGATAGTCTGAGAGTGAGTGGCTGGCACTACTTACCACTTGGCGAAAATAGCAAGTGATTATTCAACTTGGATTCTAAGTTCACCAGTTAAGTAGATCGGTATACTAACTAAACTGTAGACGATTTCATAGCTTTCTCTTTGGAAAATCTGAACGTACGCCACTGAAGTACCTAGTTGTTTAAATGTAAATCTCTGATACGTACCTGCACCTTTTTATTATAACAAGAAAAATAAAATAAAATAGGTAACTACCTACCTACATAATACTACTAATATTACTATCTATCTAGGTATAACCTAACTGCTACAACAATGAACAGTTTATCTCTCACAAATCCTTTCGTAGGTACTCTGGTGCACCTGTATTGTGGGTATCTAGTACCTACTTCATAGAGTATCTATCTATTAGGTGTATTAGTGCCTTCTTTGGCATTATACTTTAGAGTCAGTTCCGTTTTGGATTCCATAGGCCCCGTTAGGTTTGTAACTTGCAATTATGATAAGCATTTCATTTAAGGAAAGCATAATAGAGGATAATGGAAAATGGAGTTTATTATTCGGATAATACAGGTTTAGAAGGAATGCAGATGGCGGAGTAGCTCTGATTGTGACGGCACAACCTGGCTTGACCGTCGGATCTTGGCTGATCGCCATAATGACGTACAAATAGCGCAAAACAAAGTTTCGATACCTACATGGTTTTAATAAAACAGTATAAAAGTCACAGCTGATCCTTTCACTCCTTCTTCTTCCCGAAATACATTCTTTTTTTAAAGAGGTTTGATAGAGGGAACTGTAACTGCTAATTTCTTTTCGTCCCGAAAGCGAAGAGCGGTCTGCTTTAAACTTTACACAAGTTCCTGCCAAATTTATTTCTACGGGGTGTGCCAAAATTGGCAATATTCAGATCAGAGTGCAATAAAGTTTAACAAACGTAGACATTATGTCATTTGACAAGGGAAAAAATTGAACCTCAAACATCCTGTAGGTATGACTACCTTGATACATACACAAAAGGATATCATTCTAAAACAGTAAGGATAACTAGATTCTTGTCTATCCATAAAAGTACCATAATATGTACAGGGTGCGCCAGAAAAACACTGACAACGGCTCAAGGTAGGTAGATCTCATCATTTCCAACAAGGTTCTGTGGGTCATTTTCCTTTTTTGGACGTTTCTCGGAAACGAACCCGAAGTTGGGAAAATGACCCACAGAACCTTGTTGGAAATTATGAGATCTACCTGCCCTGAGCCGTTGTCAGTGTTTTTTTGGTTCACCCTGTAGATATACCTACCTGTACACAGTCTACATTAGTAGCATTATACAATATACAAGCACTAATAAGCATACCAAGCACCAAACTAATTATGATATCAATCATACATCTCTCCTATCAGAGCAACTAATCAAAGGACAAAATGTCGACCTAGGTTTGCTTGAAGGAACACAAGATTCAACCTTCCCAAGCTTAATAGAATCCATAGAAGTCTGATTGCCAAAGTCACAATTTACAAATAAGTAACCAAGTTGCCTTTGTGGTTTTCGTTCTTATTACTGAAGTTACTCAAATAGGGAGAGTACCAAGGTACTTCTCTGGACGCTTCTGGCTAACTGAATCTAGAAGGTAGTATAAACAGGAGGGGGGTACGTAATTCTTTTTTCTAACAAACTCAATCTATAGGTAATTACATATAGGTAGGTAAGTACTTTACTCTGAAGCAACAGAAGCATATGTACTTAGAGGGTAAGTATTTCTCCAGGCACTTCTAGGCTATTATAAGGAGATATTCTAGGTATTTTAATTTGAAGCATACTAAAGGGGTTGGTATTTCTCACTTCTAAATACCTATAGTAACATAATTTTATTATTTTATGTTTCTGGGTAGGTAGGTAGTTAGGTACTTATTATTGAAGCATTACTAATGGGGGGTAAGCATTTCTTTAGGCTCTTCTATTTGGTACATTGGAGTACCACATACCTATAGATATTAGGTGGTGTGAGGACCTCTCCGGGCTTTTCTGGTAACGAGGTTAATGCATAGGTACGAAAAAGATTACGAAAAAATGTAAAATCATGTAGGTATGTGGTACTTATTATTGAAGCATTACTAATGGGGGGTAAGCATTTCTTTAGGCTCTTCTATTTGGTACATTGGAGTACCACATACCTATAGCCATTAGGTGGTGTGAGGACCCCTCCGGGCTTTCCTGGTAACGAGGTGAATGCATAGGAAAAAGATTACGAAAAAATGTAAAATCATGTATGAATGTTTGTGCTTGGATTTTTCCCAACTTTTTACATAGGAATCGACCATTTATTTATAATGTTTACCCATTTGCAACTGCTCCATTAATCCATTATATCTCGATATTCTAGGTACTTTAATCTGAAGCATACTAAAGCTTCTTTCTGCTCCTCCGCAAGCGTGCTTGCATACTGGCGCTACCTAGCGGACGAAAAAAACAACTGCGTAAAGTCTGACATCACACATATTTGAACTCTTTCATTAGAACGGAAAATAAAAATTGAATTTTCGACTTTTTATAGTTATTTTTTCGGAGTTTTGGCCTCGGATTTGGATTTTTCCCAACTTTTTACATAGGAATCGACCATTTATTTATAATGTTTACCCATTTGCAACTGCTCCATTATATCTCGCTATTCTAGGTACTTTAATCTGAAGCATACTAAAGGGGTTAGTATTTCTCACTTCTATGTACCTATAGGAACATAATTTTATTATTTTATGTTTCTGGGTAGGTAGGTAGTTAGGTACTTATTATTGAAGCATTACTAATTGGGGGTAAGCATTTCTTTAGGCTCTTCTATTTGGTACATTGGAGTACCACATACCTATAGCTATTAGGTGGTGTGAGGACCCCTCTGGGCTTTCCTGGTAACGAGGTTAATGCATAGGAAAAAAGATTACGAAAAAATGTAAAATCATGTATGTATGTTTGTGCATTATTATCTTTTACACATTTCTGATTGGCCAGGATAAAGGTTAATGATGCACATGAGAAAATAGTCCATATTCAGCTCGTTAATGCATATTTAACTCGTTAATACATAATTATTATCTGTTTGGTATTTTAATGCATATTTAGCTCGATAATTTCCTAATTACCAACTATATTTTTCAAATGTTCAGCTGGAATCTGCTAATGCTAGACCTTCTTGGCTAACATTAGGTACTGTAAAGGTTAATACATAATTATTATCTGTTTGGTATTTTAATGCATATTTAGCTCGATAATTTCCTAATTACCAACTATATTTTTCAAATGTTCTGATAATGCTAGACCTTCTTGGCTAACATTAGGTACCTACTGTAAATCATTCATTAACATTCCTTATTTTAATTCTTCAGGACGGGACGCTCTGGTAAAGGTGGTGAAAATTGCACATCCACCAATAAGATTGCTATGATGTGGATTGAAGAAAACGGTGAATATGACATCTCCACTAATCAGGGCACAATAAGATAATAGGTGAAATTGGACAGATTTCGACCGTTTTTTGGCGGTTTTCAGCTATAGCGACAAAACTTTTAGAGATATTGTAAAAGTTAGGGTAAAAGAACACCCAAATAAGCATCATTCAACAGGATAAGGAAAGTTGTGTGATGTTCACACCAGATTTTTATACAAAGGCCCCCTAATAATTTTATGAGGTTCTATCGTGTCCTATATTGGGATAGAGTTGATAATGAAATACAAAGAATGAACAAGCGACAATAGTGCATGAAATATGGTGTCAAATGATGATTGATTGTGAACATCATTATACGAATGGTAGCAAAAGTGCAATGAACACCGAAACCCCTACCCGTCATCGGGATGAAATATACAATGGAGCTTTTTTTTGTCCCCGGAAGAGAGCGAGAGAGGGGGGGGAGGGGAGGGGGGAGAGAGAGAAAAGAGTGAGAGAAGGGGAAGGAGAAGAGGAAATAGGAGAGATAGAGAGAGAGAGGGAGAGAGAGAGAGAGAGAGAAAAGAGTGAGAGAAGGGGAAGGAGAAGAGGAAATAGGAGATATAGAGAGAGAGAGAAAAGTGAGAGAAAGGGAAAGGGGAAGAGGAAATAGGAGATAGAGAGAGAGAGAGAGAGGAAGAGAGAGAGAGGAAGAGATAGAGAAAGATAGAGAGTTGGATGCTCGTTCTCTACATATTTCTATTGAAATAGCAGGAGGAGAATGTGAAGGAGAAGAAGAAAAAGAAAGAGAAGGGAGTGGAGGAGGAGGAGGAGGAGGAGGAGGAAAATATGAAGAGAAAAAGATAAAAAAGTATTGGAAAAAGGAAAAGAGGGAGGAGAGAAGAAGAACAAGAAAAAAGAAGTTTCTAGTCAGGTAATAAGAGACACAAAGCATCTTGTCTTGGATGAAGAAACAAGTTGTAGAAAGTAACAACTTGGTAAGTAGCAGTTGAACTTTCAGATAAAAGTCGAACTTTTAGAGAAAGGTCAAACTTGAAGACGAAGTTTGGTAAACTTGAATATTTAAATGAGAACTTTTTGTGTTTAACCCTGTTTGTTTTTCACTGTTTTGTTCTTTCCGGTTTCTTTTGGAAGCCTTCAGTCAATTTTGGCTCTCCAAAAACGAAAACGAGGTTTCTTTGAATTTTTTGAATTCAAATAATTATTTTTGAAATTACGACCCAATTAGGATGCTTTTTTACGTTTTGTAAACGATAACTAAATCATGATTTTATCCAGCAAAATTTCGAAGGAAAATTTAAATTATGAAACAGGTCGGTAAGTACCTACGTAGTATCCACTAACAAAAATAAAATCAAGGTAAAAATTTATTACCTACTGCTGAAAAATATAGATATTTCAGCTTTTGTAAAACCACAGCCCATTTATATTGAGTTTATCATGGTATACCTAGTAATTAATACATAGACAATACATGGGTAATATGTATAATATTTATACTTATTTATGTACTTTCGTACTGACCTACAAGTGTCAACAACTTGTTGCTTCAATACTTCTTCTTCTCTTTCTGCTAATGGCTTTATCATACAAAAAGCTTTTAAGCAGAAATTATCAACATCGTCCTATGTTGACAGCCCATGATTGTTTGACTTCAAATTGAAAATAAATACAAAATAAGTAAATAGGTAGGTAATATCCACAGTTATAGTTGTTTTTGTTGTTGTTGTTGTTGTTGTTGTTGTTGTTGTTGTTGTTGTTGTAGCGGCTCTAGCTTTACCCGATTAGCAATGGCACAATATAAAGAATCTACTGTTAGCTACGTACCCCCACTGACACCTCTTGTCTTTTCAATTAGATAGCTATAAAACTTTTTTTTTCCTCGTCATTTTATTAAATAAAATACTTATTGTTATGATTCCAATCCGTGCATCTTTACAACTTGGCATTTAGCAAAATTGTATTTTTCTTTCGGAATTTCTCCTCTTCTGAAGCTAACCTTTCCCCTCTTTTGGTGCGATATAGTGCCTGTACTAAACCATAGGAAATCCAAGATAGCGCTGTCGGAATCGGTTCCGTTTTGGAAAGGAAAATACAACTCAACATTCCAACTTGAAGCTTCGCTTTTCACAATATTCTGACGTTGACGCAATCGCTATAAATTTTTAAAATGCAGTTGTACAATGTTTTTAGAGGTTTCCATTTTAAAATATCACGTCATAACTTTTGCGAAAAGTGAAAATAAATCTGAAATGCAGCGCAAAATTTTTGCGAGCTTCAAGTGTCAGGGCATAATCTGACTCCTGAAGACCCAAAGATAAATTATACCTACGTCACTGCAGTATGCGTATGAAATTGGATTTTGAAAAATAAATTACACTGCAAGGGCAAAGCTGAGATTCCATAGAGAACCCTCATACATAATTATACACTGCATAGACTCCGCTATAATGCGATATACTATTTTTGACAATCCGACCAGTAAATTCGAGCAGTATATGGTTTGATCTTTGACATCTAGCAGTCAATGTCTTGAACATTATTATCAAACTTGTGGAGCGTATCGAATGCTCTCAGCAGATCTATCAATGTTACACTTCTTAGCATGTTACACTTGGACTTGGATCTTTAAGTATAGGGGAACCAAAGTTCCATGTTTGGAAATGGGTTATTTAGCTAGCTTATTATACGTTTTCTCTTAAGCTTAGCCTAATTCCACAATAATGACATCAATTACTCCGTAACTAATGTGTCATGTGTGTCAATTTTAATATTTATTGGCATCTTATTCTCGTGGTAAAATTGCTTTTCACCCATGTAGGTTGGTCTAAAAGAGGCTCAATTTCAATCAGTTTTTGAATAGATAATTTGAATAGATCTACCTATTGTTTCTACAAAGGAGACCTCGGTTTTCTTTCCAATAGATAGATTGGTACCAAGATAATCGCGTACCGGTAATGGAGTATCATGGGAAGTACATCTATCAGCAAGTATCTACAATTCTACACAATGCTAGATAATGAAATCACCGATAAGATACCAACAGTAAGTAAAGTACACATTTCATGTCGATTGAAGTACTCAATAGCTCAATACGTTATCAGTTGGTGCCCACAGGTCTGTCCATGTATGAAGGTAACCAAGTCTGTTATATTGCTAATAAAACCATTCTCAGAGATCAATTAGCGATTTTGCACAGCTAATAATAGCATATACCTACTTGTGCAGAAGATGTACAAGGGCAAACATACTTCCTAAGAAGAATGCTCAGTACAGATGCAAATCTCAGATAATTCCATAATGCAAATGAATAAAACTGATGAATAACCCGCCATTAATCAATCAATGATCGAATCAATCAAATCAATTACAAGAGTGACTTTCACTGAAATATACATACCTAGTATCTGAGCATCTAGTTTCTGGTTAGTATAGTCTGGAATCAATTTACCTTAAAGAATAGAGCTCTTGATAAATAGGTACCTACCTTCTTACTTAGGGTAATTGAATAATGATTTCCAATATTTCTAATTGAACTTTTGCATTTTGTTGTCTGTCTCTTTGTTTGTTGTGCAAGAGACACATCCACTAAATAAGTGTGCTATCAAAAAATTGATACCTTTTGGTACTCAGATAAAACCTAAGTTTGTAGGTATACTTAATAATTATGCTTATGAAGCTAGGTAAGCTAGGTAGGTATACATATGTATGTAGGTACAAGGTAGTGTAGGTACCAAATAGGTACTAAGAATCTTATATAAACCAATCATGCAGCATGGAGATAGGTATTGTAAATGATCTCAAGCTATTTCTCAGAACCATTTGTAGGAGATTTAGGGGAAATACCAAAACGTAGTTGTGGTAATTTTCAATCTGAATAAATACCTACCAATACCTAGCTGGTTAGATAGAACAAGTTATTAATAAAATGAAGGCAAAATTATAAATTTTCATACACGATGTACACTCGAGAACAAAAATTCAAGACCTGTTTCCCATTTCGTTCCATTACTTTTACTCTGAGCCTTTTCTCAATGTTTTAAGAATATTTCTATTCTAAACTTTCTTGGTAGCAGGATAAAAAGCTCTTTTTAATGATTGGCTCTAAAGGAAATAATTATGTAATATTGATTTTGAAAAAGTTTCAAGGTCAATTTGTCCCCATCAATCGCTTGTCCATGAGTGTACCAACATCGTTGGTAATTTCATTTTCGCAAGAAATTTCCAAGATGAAAAACAAGCAGCCTCATTAATCTCATTAGATTTAATTAACCATTAAACCTAACCTAATTAACCATTAAACCTATAATAAGAACTGGATGAAATATTTTTCTAGAACCTCTGAATACATCAGAAATCAGACTATTATTATAACGATTTTAACTAGTAGGTACATACGGGGGTTTTCTTGAGAATCGTGATTCATATGATCAGAAATGATTCGATTTTCTTGAGGAAACAAATCACTAAAATCATTAATCACCAACTTCTGACGCAGCGCAGTAAGCGCAGTTTGCTTCTCTAAAAGATAAATACATACCTACCCTAATATATATAAGTAGGAAGGTAAGTAGGTACAAAAGAGAATGTGCTAACAAAGCTGATTGGTTTTCTGGTTTGGAAATAACAAGAGTGTTTGACCGTCTCTTCTCTAATCATTAGAAGTGATGATGGTTTCTTAACACCGCGGACCGCGGGTCCATATAGAGAACGATAATCTGTGAACAAATTTTCCTCTTTTTTTTTACTTTTTTTTTTAAGATAAGGAATGTTCTTAATGGTTAGCTTCTGTAAGTCTTCCTGCTGTAAATTGAAAACTCTGATGATGGTATTAATAAAATAAAATTAGGTGCCTGATACCTATAGGTGGGTAAGTAGGTACCTTCTAATCAAACAATAATATATAATTTTATATAGATATTAGTTGCAGCATGTGTGTAATGAAAACCTTGAAAACCAGTTTGTTCACAAATTAATTTGACTGGCAGTGAGCGCAATATAATAATGTCAGGTTTGATAAGTAGTCTCATGTTGAATCAATTTTGTTATGTAGGTATTAATGTGGAATCTATTTGAAATTGAGAATTAGGTGTCTATTTTGAGTTGGAGCTAGGAGCTTCTTTACAATTTTGTGGGATTATATTAGGGTCACATCACAATCTTGGCTATATCTTGTAAACTAAAGGGACAATGTGGAATCTATTTGAAATTGAGAATTAGGTGTCTATTTTGAGTTGGAGCTAGGAGCTTCTTTACAATTTTGTGGGATTATATTAGGTGTAACATCACAATCTTGGCTATATCTTGTAAATTAAAGGGACAATCTGTGTTAAAGCGCCTAATTCGAAAAAAAAAGGACAATCTTGGTGGAAAAAATTACCACATAGAAGAAATTCACTAAGTAGTTTAGAGCCTCGTTGGGCCTCCGGGGGCCCCAACAAACACCTTTTCCTAATTAAAGGTAAAGTTATTATTATTTTTTTTTTTTACAATAAGACAAAAAAGATAAGAACAACATCGGGTCAAAAAAGAAATAGAAAAAAGAGTGGCAAAAACTGCCACCTGAGTCCTGATAGCGTTTCGAGTTACAAATTTAATTTCAGTAATGTAGCAGCAGCAGCTACAACTCGGTACACAAAACACAAGGTATCCAATTCACCTGGGACATCATTACGATTTCCCGGAAAAAAATCAATCAGTCTGAAGAGCGTTGAGGACAAAATACAGCAGTTTAGGGGTGGGGGTGAAACAGGGTATGTATTATAGGTACAAAGAAGTGGGGTACCTGCCTACCTAGATAAGTGCGTACCTATACAATTATACATACCTACATGATTATATGAAAATGATAGTACAGAAGAAAGGCATAAATTCTGATTTAACAAGAATGACGACAAACGTCGATCTCGTTGGAGTGAGGAAAGACAAAGAAGTAGAAGGGGAAGAAGAAGAAGAAGGAGGAGAAGAAGAGGGAGGAGGAGAAGAAGAAGGAGGAGAAGAAGAGGGAGGAGGAGAAGAAGAAGGAGGAGGAGAAGAAGAAGGAGGAGGAGAAGAAGAAGGAGGTCCAAAATAATTAGGACCAGAGATATAAGTGTTTTTGTCTGGAAAAACCCTTAGGTGGGCGAATAAATGGTACACTTACCCTATGTTAAAGCGCCTAATTCGAAAAAAAGGACAATCTTGGTGGAAAAATTACCACATAGAAGAAATTCACCAAGTAGTTTAGAGCCTCGTTGGGCCTCCGGGGGCCCCAACAAACACCTTTTCCTAATTAAAGGTAAAGTTATTTTTTTTTTATTTTTTTTACAATAAGACAAAAGATAAGTGTGAACAACATCGGGTCAAAAAAGAAATAGAAAAAAGAGTGGCAAAAACTGCCACCTGAGTCCTGATAGGATTTCAAGTTACAAATTTAATTTCAGTAATGTAGCAGCAGCTATACAACGGTACACAAAACACAAGGTATCCAATTCACCTGGGACATCATTACGATTTTCCGGGAGAAAATCAATCAGTCTGAAGAGCGTTGAGGACAAAATACAGCAGTTAGGGGTGGCGGTGAAACAGGTATTATAGGGTACATGTTGAGGACAAAATACAGCAGTTTAGGGGTGGGGGTGAAACAGGGTATGTATTATAGGTACAAAGAAGTGGGGTACCTGCCTACCTAGATAAGTGCGTACCTATACAATTATACATACCTACATGATTATATGAAAATGATAGTACGGAAGAAAGGCACAAATGCTGATTTAACAAGAATGACGACAAACGTCGATCTCGTTGGAGTGAGGAAAGACAAAGAAGTAGAAGGGGAAGAAGAAGAAGGAGGAGAAGAAGAAGAAGGAGGAGAAGAAGAAGAAGAAGGAGGAGAAGAAGAAGAAGAAGGAGGAGGAGAAGAAGAAGAAGGAGGAGGAGAAGAAGAAGGAGGAGGAGAAGAAGAAGGAGGAGGAGAAGAAAAAAGAAGTGCATTGTGAACCTGTGTGAGAAGTTGAGATAGATCAACCAATAATTAAAAGTGGTTCAGAGAACTGTAGAAATCACTTTGAAAAAGATCTGTTACGAAGCCTCCGTCCGTGGGTATCACACTATCAGGCTTGCTCGTCGGAGGTCCTGGCTTCGATTTCCCATCGGGGCGAAGTTTTTTAAGCTCCGTGCTTGGAGTTCAGGGTGCACTCAACCTCGGCAGAATAATGATCTTAAACTCCAAAGAGAAATTAATGTTCTTTTGCAAAGGCTTCCTCATAATATTAAGAGTACGTCCTACACAATTCCACAGTTTTCTATTTCACCAATGTCCTTTTTATACAAAGGCCCCCTAATAATTTTATGAGGTTCTTCTCCCACATCGTGTCCTATATTGGGATAGAGTTCATAATGAAATACAAAGAATGAACAAGCGACAATAGTGCATGAAATATGGTGTCAATGATGATTGATTGTAAACATCATTATACGAATGGTAGCAAAAGTGCAATGAACACCGAAACCCCTACATGTCATCGGGATGAAATATATACAATAGAGCTTTTTTTTGTCCCCAGAAGAGAGAGAGAGAGAGAGAGAGAGAGAGAGAGAAAGAGATCGGAAGAGCGGTGCAG
>NW_007377542.1:173394-178110 GCF_000475195.1 Diaphorina citri | reverse complement strand
TTACCTGAGAAAAGAGGACGGGCCTCATGAAAGGGCGAGTTTCATGTGTTTTAAAAAGTTCGAAAGGAAGTTTGTCCTGATAAACTAAATCCATCCATCAAAGAATGGATACGGGGCCAATCAGGATGAAAGACAGCATTAAAACTTCGTACCTTCCATCCTTGAGTTAATCTTTTCAAGAAGAAAGAAAAGAAGAAAGGAAAGAGGAGGAGGAGGGGCGAGAGGAGAGAAGAAGAAGAAAGAAAGAAAAGAAAAAGAAGAAGAAAAGAAGAAGAAAAAAGAAGAATAATAAAAATAATAAAAATAATAATAATAAATAATAATAATATATAAATAATAATAATAATATATTAGATAATAATAAGGGAAGAATAAAAGAAAAAGCAGAAGAAACGAGAATAAGAGAAGAATAAAGAAGCACAAAAAGAAAAAGAAAAAAGAACAAGAAAGAGACGGCGAGAAAAGCAACAAAGGTGTCACCGAGAAAAACTTAAAAAAGAAGTATAAAAGAGGAAAGGTAGGGAGAGGAGGAGGAGGTAGGGAAAGAGAAAGAAAAAGAAGAAAGAGGAATTGGTAAGAGAGGACAAAAGTTATCTTAAACATCCTTGCTTCGTAGGTTGTTGTGTAGCAGTACCCATCAAAAGGAAACGCTTATCCCTTTATTTAAAAAGGAAAAAAAACAGGATAACTGTAAAGAAGAGAGAGAGAGAGAGAAGAGAGAGAGAAGAGAGAGAGTAGAGAGAGAGAGAGAAGGATAAAGGAAAAAAAATTTCAAAAGGCCCTTTTTTTTTTTAAATTTTAATTTTGGGCCTTTTTTTTTTTTTTTTTTTTTTTTTTTTCTTTTTTCGTCCAACTTACTACTCTATTCGTATTATTATTGAATGTTCTTACTTACCTTAAAATCTCTGTTTTTATATGTACCTATCTACCTACTAGGTATTTAGGTATGGGTCAAATCTTGTAAGTAACTTTTGAGTCACCTTTAGATCGAGTGGTTACTTGAAACTTTATACACTTAAAAGTACGTAGGTATGTAGGTATTTTCGAAATCTTAGATGACAAAAAGGATATTCTTTCACAAACCTTAGAGCAGTGTAACTTACAGCGCTTGTTTTCTCTCCTGGTCGAAGAGAAATTGGCAAAATGAAAGCAAATTGGCAATTAGAAATTCATAGAGCAAACCAGCAAACAATTGGATCGATCTATGGAGAGATAGCCAGCTCAACTCATGTAGATAATGGTGTATAGGACAGAGTTGTAGGTGTTGAATAAAACTGATGAATAACCCGCCATTAATCAATCAATGATCGAATCAATCAAATCAATTACAAGAGTGACTTTCACTGAAATATAGTATCTGAGCATCTAGTTTCTGGTAGTATAGTCTGGAATCAATTTACCTTTAAGAATAGAGCTCTTGATAAATAGGTACTTACTTAGGGTAATTGAATAACACAATGTTTTTAGAGGTTTCCATTTTAAAATATCACGTCATAACTTTTGCGAAAAGTGAAAATAAATCTGAAATGCAGCGCAAAATTTTTGCGAGCTTCAAGTGTCAGGGCATAATTTGAAGTCTGTCTCTTTGTTTGTTGTGCAAGAGACACATCCACTAAATAAGTGTGCTATCAAAAAATTGATACCTTTTGGTACTCAGATAAAAACCAAGTTTGTAGGTACCTAATAATTATGCTTATGAAGCTAGGTAGGTATACATATGTATGTAGGTGCAAGGTAGTGTAGGTACCAAATAGGTACTAAGAATCTTATATAAACCAATCATGCAGCATGGAGATATTGTAAATGATCTCAAGCTATTTCTCAGAACCATTTGTAGGAGATTTAGGGGAAATACCAAAACGTAGTTGTAGTAATTTTCAATCTGAATAAATAATAAATAGCTACCAATACCTAGCTGGTTAGATAGGACAAGTTATTAATAAAATAAAGGCAAAATTATAAATTTTCATACACGATGTACACCCGAGAACAAAAATTCAAGACCTGTTTCCCATTTCGTTCCATTACTTTTATATACCTACTCTGAGCGTCTGAGCCTTTTCTCAATGTTTTAAAAGAATATTTCTATTCTAAACTTTCTTGGTAGCAGGATAAAAAGCTCTTTTTAATAATTGGCTCTAAAGGAAATATGTAATATTGATTTTGAAAAAGTTTCAAGGTCAATTTGTCCCCATCAATCGCTTGTCCATGAGTGTACCAACATCGTTGGTAATTTCATTTTCGCAAGAAATTTCCAAGATGAAAAACAAGCAGCCTCATTAATCTCATTAGATTTAATTAACCATTAAACCTAACCTAATTAACCATTAAACCTATAATAAGAAGCGGATGAAATATTTTTCTAGAACCTCTGAATACATCAGAAATCAGACTATTATTATAACGATTCGAGTAGGTAGTAGGTACATATGGGGATTTTCTTGAGAATCGTGATTCATATGATCAGAAATGATCCGATTTTCTTGAGGAAAAAAAATCACTAAAATCATTAATCACACCAACTCCTGACGCAGCGCAGTTTGCTTCTCTAAAAGATAAATACATAGGTATCTATACCCTAATATTAGTAGGAAGGTAAGTAGGCACAAAAGAGATTTCAAGTTGAGAAGCATATGAGTAAATTGAGTATAATTAAATTGATGGAGTGCAAACATCCACAGAGATTTCCACGTAATAGTCAGATTTTTCTCTGAGATAGGTGATTAATAGTTAGTTACTGCGTATTTTGCATAATTCTTTATGCAGCATAATAATTACGGACTGTGCTACCCGATCTCATGTGCTATTCTGAGTAGGATAAAAAAAAATCAAAAAAAAAAAAAAAAAAAAAAAAAGCTGGAAGCATTTACTAATCCAGTACGACGCTAACTCCTTGGAAAAAGGTTGAGTAAAAAAAGTCATGTATTGCTACTAATTGGTAGGAATCTAGGTAGGAAAAGATCTATAGTTCTATACAATGAGATCAGGTCAACCTAGAGATGTGAAAATATAGGTAGGTACGTACCAATTGTCCAAGTATACCAAACAATTATCTAGGTACCAAAAACATGCTAACAACAATACCTACCTACAAATGTACCAACCTATAAAATGAAATGGGTAATGTGTTACTACGTCTGTTTCTATAGAAGAGCAGGATAGGCATGTGTCATTGCGTGATGTTACATAAGACAAAACGTGCACTATTGTAAACAAAACCAGATAAACCTTCATCTTCATCATCACTAAATATTAGTGTTATTATTATTAAATATTGTATTTTTTTGTTAAACTGACATCAACACAAAACCAGGTAAATTACCACCAAGGTCGCGTCCATCAGTAAGTCAGTGCTGTAGCTATGAGTTTTTTTTTATTTATTTTTTTTAAGAGGTTTATTTCCTCTTTTTTAAGAGGTTTGATAGAGGGAACTGTAACTGTCTTATCGTCCCGAAATCGAAGAGAGAAGGAAGACAGAGTAGGAGAGAGCCAGCCGTTCCGAAAACGAAGTTCATCCGTTCAGAATTAAAACCATCCCGGGCGGGAATCGAACTCTCGCCGCGGCCTAATTCTTTACCTCATTCATTCTTTCTAGTGATTGGTCAGTATGTACTATAACTATATCTACACCACTGTGGATCTCATTACACAATACTTGGTTTGTTACGGGCACGTACATGTAACGTCTCTGATTGAGTTCCTAGTTCATATGATTGCTGATTGTCAGCTGAGGTCTCATCCTATTATGGTATAGCTGAGGTCTCATCTTATAGGTAGGTCTCAGCCTAAGGTAAGTGTTCTAAAGTGTTTCCTAACTCTTCTATTAGTTCCATTATCCATTTGCCTGCATCAAAAAATTCTAGATCTAGGTAGATTATTGCCTGAAGTTTGGTCTCGATGTGTGAAGCTCTTTCATGTGCCTTTCTTATTGGCTATGACAAAGGGAACCTAAAATAGGTCACCTTCATCATTGGATGTGCAAAAATTTCTATAGGTAATTCTTTTGTGACATTTTTACACGAGTGACATTTTTTTGAAGAAGAAAGGTGTAATTTTGAGTGTTTCCATTCAACGTAAATTAGTGGATGTGTCATTTTTCCCGGTTGTCAAATATGTTCATGATCAATTGATCACCCTTTATAATATATACGACATCATTTTAAAGGAGGAAAAAGAGAAGAAGACGAAGAAGAAGAAGAAGAAAAAGAGGAGGGAGAAGAAGAAGAAGAAGAAGAGAGAAGGAGGAATAGGAGGAAAATGTTCTACATTTTTAATTTCGCCTCTAACAAGCAGCATATTTTTCCTGTATCTCAGAGGTAGGCAATACGTAACATGATACGCATTTTAATATTCACCACACGCCGAATATTTCAGCCTTTGGAATACGTCTACCCCGCCTTTGTTCACGGCAACCATCCCTAATGAACAGTTTTCCCTTTTTATATCAAATTTCCACAGTTTTATTTCCCCGAGAAAGTTTGGTGGCAGAGTCCCCCCTTTCTAGTCAGGTAATAAGAGACACAAAGCATCTTGTCTTGGATGAAGAAACAAGTTGTAGAAAGTAACAACTTGGTAAGTAGCAGTTAAACTTTCAGATAAAAGTCGAACTTTTAGAGAAAGGTCAAACTTGAAGACGAGGTTTGGTAAAATTAATAGATAATGATAATTAGTTTATTTACCTATTTACTATTATTTTCATTATTATTAACTACCTAT